>NC_092093.1:77128767-77428767 GCF_045679555.1 Salvelinus alpinus
AATCCCATTTGGAAGATTCTTGGAAATCCTTCAACCAGGATTTTTTGCCACTGTTCGTGCCACTGTGTTAGGGTAAGGCTATGTCTCAAAATATGGCCTTATGAGATATGCAATGTATTCTCATAAATACCTGAATTATTAGGATACATCTCCCTACTAACTCACTCGGTGTAGGCCACAGAACTGAAAATTAGCAAATTCAACAACCTCTCACTGTCACTAACAAATACAGTCATGGGTGGTACCTCTACCACGCACTCGAAAAAGCAAGGCACACTGGGAAATTATGGTGGAGGCGTGGCTTAGTGTGGGGGTTACTCAAAAATGTCAAGCTGATACAACTCACTTTAAGCAACTGTACTCAGATATATTAAGTGCGACAGGTTTCCTAAAACGTTTTGAGTCATGACAGCACATTGAGGTTTACAGTGTGCTCTCCCATCACATACTGCTAATGGGCAATTCCACTGTAACGGAATTACTCTTCAAGTCAGTTTTTTTAACAAACCATACAAATCTATGGACAAGGACTACTTTTAACAATTTCTACTGAAAATGTTACAAAAACTAATTTAGTGAAAGAACTGTGCAGATGCAAACTTGGTAACGGAATTACAGTAAAATCTCCATCAGTTTTTTATGTTAAGTGAAGTGGATTTACACCCGGTAACGGAATTACGGTAACAGAATTACATCATGGGTCCCTGATCTCTACTACACAGAAATGCATAATTATGGATATGAATGTCATTCTTCTCATGGACATCACAGCGCAGCACAGCACAGCACAGTAGAGTACAATGCATTACAATACAGCAGAGTAGGATAGAGTTCAGTACAGTGCACTAGAATATAGTAGAGTAAAGTACAGTACAGTAAAGTGGAGTATAGTTCAGTAGAGTACAGTATAATATACTGTACTCTACTACTGTACTCTACTACTGTGGTCCCGTGTGGCTCAGTTGGTAGAGCATGGCGCTTGCAACGCCAGGGTTGTGGGTTCATTCCCCACGGGGGGACCAGGATGAATATATATGAACTTTCCAATTTGTAAGTCGCTCTGGATAAGAGCGTCTGCTAAATGACTTAAATGTACACTGTAGTATACTCTGCTTTTCTTTACTGTACTGTACTCCACTGAGCTCTACTCACTGGACAGTGCTAGCCAAACTTCTGAAACATGTCTATGATCGGTTCAGATTTGGTCCAGTCCGGTCTGTCTGTGGAGGTTAACATTAAGGCCAGAATTTCAACTACTTATCAACGTCCATTGACGTACGGTGTCGGTCGGTGCTCCGTGGGTTTAAGATGCTGGTTACAGTAAATGTGAGAGAGAGGGGGGGAGAGAGAGAGAGAGAGGGAGGGGTTGTCCAGACTCAGACTGTTATAACATTGTTGGTTTGACTACAGAAAGACAAAGAACTGTGGTTTGTGACTATTTTGATTTCCCTTTGTAGTTCATTCAGTTGCAGTAATTCCGTTACAGATTTTTGGGGTAATTCCGTTACCAATTGACTAGTTTTAATCACTTAATAATTCATAAACAAAACTTATATCAGTAAAATCACTATAATTAATTGTTACAGTAGGTCTACCAGCACTTCTGTACTAGTTCTGTGAACTTTTATTGTACTCCCTCCTCATGAGGGAGAGAAATTAGAAAATATCTTTAAAAAATGTGGGTTTTTGTTAACGAAATATTTCTTAAATATGTTATCGCAATATTTCTTACATTTACAAATGGTAAACAATTCAAAACAATTCAAAACTAAATATATTGTTGATATGAGTTGGCAAGGGTCTTTACGTCAACATTATTGTGTTTTGATGTATTTCTGATACCTTTTAAAACTTTTTATGATATATGTTTTCCAAGACCCCTTTTCCATCTGTTTATCCAGATATCTAATTATTTACTTATGCCTGATTTTTAAGATGGAAAATGATAAAAGAAAAATGCATCCTTGTTTCCCAGTATATAGACTCTTAGCTTTCATTTGACACCAAATGTGATATCCTCCTATAAACTTCCCATACTGGTGCTCATGGGTCCATTTTGAAGGAAATGCCATAATCAGTAATGATCACTCATAAAGTGAGTCTCAAATGGCACCCTATTCCCTAAATAGTGCATTTCTTATGACAAAAGCACTACCAAAAGTAGTACACTATGTAGGGAATAGATTGCCATAGGGAATAGATTGCCATTTGGGATGCAACCCTTAGCTTCTCCTCACTATAACCATTAGATATTATAGGGCTGCTATCACAGTGCTATCTGATGGACTGCCCGTGCCATGGTCTGGGAGTGGTTTCATATGGATTTCAGCCCTCATATTTATTCTGAATAAATGGGTTGGTATCTGTGGTAATGATGATTAACGCGGTGATATGACCCCATCGACTACTGTAATTATTTTTACAGTGGGGTGTCCAACACCCTGAGCACTCTGCCACGCCAAGGCACACATAGGGGGCCACTGCAACACTGTTACTGCGTGGCAACAGATGCCCAGGCAACCATCACCGTGGTGATCCGTGTGCTCATCATGAAGTCTGTACACACTCGCGCACATGCACACACACACCGCTTGGAGAGAGAGAGAGAGAGAGAGATGCTCAACATGCTCTGCTCACACCTACTGTGATGGTCTGGGCCTAAACCACACAAAAACAACACTAGACACTATGGAACACAAAGCTTTTACTATCTCATCCTGGAATATAGAAGGTCTGAGGTCATCTGCCTTTGGCCTAAAGAGCAGGAACCCAGACTTCATTAAAGAAATTAGAAATACAGACATTGTCATCCTACAGGGAACATGGTATAAAGGAGACTGGTTTCCCTCTAGGTTACAGACCGCTGGTAGTCCCATCCACCAAACTACCAGTTGTGAAACAGCGTGTAGAGCAGACCTAACCCACTCTATATCCCCCCTAATAGAGTCCCCATACTTTAACGATGACAGCCTCTCCATCCTAGAGGGAGAGATCAACAATTTCCAGACCCAGGGACATGTACTAGTCTGTGGTGACCTAAATTCCAGAACTGGACCTGACACCCTCAGCACACAGGGGGACAAACACCTACCTCGAGGTAACAGCATTCCCTCCCCCATATGCCCCAATAGACACAACTACAACAACATAACCAACTAAAATGGGTCACAACTCCTGCAGCTCTGTCGAACGTTGGGTATGTACATAGTCAATGGTAGGCTTTGAGGCGACTTCTTTGGTAGGTACACCTATAGCTCATCTCTTGGCAGTAGTACTGTAGACTACTTTATCACTGACCTCAACCCAGAGTCTCTTAGAGCGTTCATAGTCAGTCCACTGACACCCCTATCAGATCACAGAAAAATCAGTCTACTTCAACAGAGCTATGCTCAATCATGAGGCATCAAAGCCAAAGGAACTGAATAATATTAAGAAATACTATAGATGGAAGGAAAGTAGTGTGGAAATCTACGCAAAAAACTATTAAGCAACAAAACATTCAATCCCATCTAGACAATTTCCTGGACAAAATACTTCACTGTAATAGTGAAGTTGTTAAATTAGCAGTAGTAAACCTTAACATTATATTTGACGTCTCAGCTTCCCTATCAAATCCCAAAAATTCAAGCAGACAACCAAAGAAAATGAACAACAATGACAAATGGTTTGATGAAGAATGCAAAAACTTAATAAAGAAATTGAGAAACCTGTCCAACCAAATACATAGAGACCCAGAAAACCTGAGCCTACGCCTTCACTATGGTGAATCACTTAAACAATACAGAAATACACTATGGAAAAGAAGGAACAGCAAGACAGAAATCAGCTCAATGTAATTGAAGAATCCATAGAATCTAACCACTTCTGGGAAAATTGGAAAACTAAACAAACGACAACACAAAGAGTTATCTATCCAAAATGGAGATGTATGGATAAACCACTTATCCAATCTTTTTGACTCCATAACAAAGAACAAACAGCAAAAACATATAAATGATCAAATACAAATCTTTGAATCAATTATTAAAAGACTACCAGAACCCACTGGATTCTCCAATTACATTGACTGAACTACAGGACAAAATACAAACCCTCCAACCCAAAAAGGCCTGTGGGGTTGATGGTGTCCAAAATGAAATGATACAATTTACAGACCACAAATTCCAATTGGCTATACTTAAACTCTTTAACTTCTTCCTCAGCTCTGGCATATTCCCCAATATTTGGAACCATGGACTGATCACCCCAATCCACAAAAGTGGAGACAAATTTGACCCCAACAACTTCCATGGGATATACGTCAACAGCAACCTTGGGAAAATCCTCTGCATTATCATTAACAGCAGACTTGTATATTTCCTCAGCGAAAACAAAGTACTGAGAAAATGTCAAATTGGCTTTTTACCAAATTACCGTACGACAGACCACGTATTCACCATGCACACCCTAAATGACAAATAAACAAACCAAAACAACGGTAAAGTCTTCTCATGCTTTGTTGATTTCAAAAAAGCATTCGACTCAATTTGGCACGAGGCCCTGCTATACAAATTGATAGAAAGTAGTTTTGGAGCGAAAACATACAACATTATAAAATCCATGTACACAAACAACAAGTGTGCGGTTAAAATTGGCAAAAAACACACACATTTCTTTTCACCGGGGCAGGGGGTGAGACAGGGATGCAGCTTAAGCACCACCCTCTTCAACATATATATCATTGAATTGGCGAGGGGACTAGAACAGTCTGCAGCACCCGGCCTCACCCTACTAGAATTTGAAGTCAAAGGTCTACTGTTTGCTGACGATCTGGTGCTTCTGTCCCCAACCAAGTAGGGCCTACAGCAGCACCTAGATCTTCTGCACAGATTCTGTCAGACCTGGGTCCTGACAGTAAATCTCAGTAAGACAAAAATAATCGTGTTCCAAAAAAGGTCCAGTTGCCACGACCACGAATACAAATTCCATCTAGACACCATTGCCCTAGAGCACACAACAACTATACATACCTCAGCCTAAACATCAGCACCACAGGTAACTTCCACAAAGCTGTGAATGATCTGAGAGACAAGGCAAGAAGGGCCTTCTATGCCATCAAAAGGAACATAAAAATTTGACATACCAATTAGGATCTGGCTAAAAATACTTGAATCAGTTATAGAACCCATTGTGAGGTCTGGGGTCTGCTCACCAACCAAGATTTCACAAAATGGGACAAACACCAAATTGAGACTGCATTCAGAATTCTGCAAAAAATATCCTCAGTGTACAACGTAAAACACCAAATAATAGATTTATTGCAGAATAAGGCCGATACCCGCTAATTACCAAAATCCAGAAAAGAGCCGTTAAATTCTACAACCACCTAAAAGGAAGCGATTCCCAAACCTTCTATAACAAAGCCATCCCCTACAGAGAAATTAACCTGGAGAAGATCACCTTTAGCAAGCAGGTAATTTTGGGTCAGGTATTCTGCAACTGTGTAGTCTCTGTTTAGGGCAAAATAACGTTCTTGTTTGTTCTGTTTAAAAAAAAAATGTTAAGTAATTATCTTTTATTTTTCCTGGGGCTCTGTGGGATCTGTTTGTGTTTGTGGACAGAGCCCCAGGAAAAATAAAAGATAATTACTTAATTTTTTTTTTTTAAACAGAGCAAACAAGAATGTTATTTTGCCCTAAACAGAGACTACACAGTTGCAGAATACCTGACCCAAAATTAAGGAAATCTTTGACTATGTGCAGACTCAGTGAGCATAGCTTTGCTATTGAGAAAGGCCGCCAAATGTGTGCCCATATTAGAGACACATATTTCCCTCAGATTACACAGACCCACAAGGAATTTGAAAACAAATCCAATTTTGATAAACTCCCATATCTTTTGGGTGAAATACCACTGTGTGCAATCACAACGGAAGATTTTTGACCTGTTGCCACAAGAAAAGGGCAACCAGTGAAGAACAAACACCATTGTAAATATAACCCATATTTATGTTGATTTATTTTCCCTGTTGTACTTTAACTATTTGCACATAATACGACATATCTAAACATATGTTTCCCATGTCAATTAAGCCATTAAATTGCAATTGAAATTCAGAGAGAGGGGGGGAGAGAGAGAGAGACAGACAGACATAGAGAGACAGACAGAGAGAGAGAGAGAGAGAGAGAGAGAGAGAGAGAGAGAGAGAGAGAGAGAGAGAGAGAGAGAGAGAGAGAGAGAGAGAGAGAGAGAAGGAGAGAGCTGACAGCTCACACACCTGCTGCTGTGGATAGTAGGAGATAAGCATAGAATAATCATGACCACAATTTACATTAACTTCATCTGTTCTCCTCCCTGTGTTTGGGTTTGGGTGTTAGTGTGTTAGTGTGTGTGTGTGTGTGTGTGTGTGTGTGTGTGTGTGTGTGTGTGTGTGTGTGTGTGTGTGTGTGTGTGTGTGTGTGTGTGAAAATATGACAGGATAACCAGAATACATAATTAGACAGGATCATCAGGGAGATCGATAATTAGACAGGATAATCAGGGAAGATAGAAAATATGACAGGATAACCAGAATAGATAATTAGACAGGATCATCAGGGAGATTGATAATTAGACAGGATAATCAGGGAAAATAGAAAATATGACAGGATAACCAGAATAGATAATTAGACAGGATCATCAGGGAGATCGATAATTAGACAGGGTAATCAGGGAAGATAGAAAATTAGACAGGATAACCAGAATAGATAATTAGACAGGATCATCAGGGAGATCGATAATTAGACAGGATAATCAGGGAAGATAGAAAATTAGACAGGATAACCAGGATAGATAATTAAACAGGACAATCAGGGTAGCTAGACAATGCCCAGGTCAGTGGAAGACAAGCAGTGCATGCACGTGAACGAACACACACACACACACACACACACACACACACACACACACACACACACACACACACACACACACACACACACACACACACACACACACACACACACACACACACACACACACACTACCATGTGCTTAGTGATGTGGAACTCCACACAGGGCTGTCAAAATGATGGTACTAGACACAGTGACGCCAAAGATGGTGACATTTTACACCGTAGTCCACAATCAAGTCCCTGTTCATTAACTGAATTGAGCTCTGGCTGGTGGTGTAAAATCCTGTGCACAAAGGGAATGGACACAGACACACACCCGCACATGCACACACACTTGCACCCAGCTATATTCACTGAGGATGTGACCCTGCCTTTGGGGACAGACACTCCCCAACCCATCCCTCACCCCTCTGAGAGACCCACCTCATTTAAAACCAGGCCAAGAGGGTAGCACTGATCTGGTAACAAACCCCAAACCCAGGAAGTTCTGCATGTCCTAATGAATGTGACCTTTAGCTGATATTTACATGCTATCCATGGTGTTGAGTTAGCATGCGGAACACTAAACTTAGATTAAATAAAGCATCACATCTGTAGTTGACCTATGCAGCTGCCAAGACAACCACTTACCCAGGATGCAATGTTCATTACAATGTTACACACTCTTATTACACACTGTTATTTGCATGCTGGTTGGTGGTGGAGCAGAGCACACAACTGTAGGCTATCTTCCTGTGAGAAACTTGGTTTGTGATCGAAATTGCTCGCCGGCAAGAGGTGAAATATCTATCAGGGACAATTTTCACTTTCCTATCTCGTAAGGTCAAAGGTAGGTCAACATGTTGACCTTCTGTCACAACAACTTTGTCTATTGTACGCCAGTCTGTTTTCGCCGCTGCTGTCTGAGACGGGGAAAACACATACATGTGTGTGTGCGCGTGTGTGTATTCTCTGGAGAGCGTGGTAGACGCCTGATGATGAGATTGTCAGCGCCACAAAGTCGGTGCGATGGTGTCGTCTCCTGTAACGACCGCCATTACCATACTAATGGAGATGACTGAGTGACAGACAGGCAGGTGCAGGCCACAGAAGCACTAACGTCTGCAGGTTACCAGGTTACCATACAGACTGTGGCGGACAACTGCCGCTTTAAGATGACTGTTCCACCCGTATGTCGAGCCGTTACTGATGGGTGACACTGGCTCAAAAGCACTGAGTGACGTGAATCAGGATGACTAAGAATGACAATAGCCTTAAGTGAATAAACCAATGTTTATTCATGTAGACATGTATAGTAGCTAGCTATATGGAGCTAGCCTCAGGCTCATAAACAGTAGATTATCCAGGTGCCACAGTTGATATGAGCTCCAACGAGCTCCGTTTCAGTCACCGAAGTGGACTGTGTGAGGGAATGTTCATGTCGCTGCTACCATAGACATGTCAGGCCACTAATTGCTGGTATCTAGGCTGCTTGATGCGCTCACACCTGCAGCACTACGAGCCATGGTTAGACCTAATAGATTTTCTCCCCCAGCTCAGCTCAAAAAGGTAGAAAGGTTACAGTAGGTTATGGGGCTCGTTGACATCATTGGCGTTTTAAATGGGAAAGTTAAACGCCAGTGGGTGTACTCTGGAACTCTGGTGTGTTGTGCTGTGTTGCTGAAACGTATGTCATTAAGCCAGCAGTTCTGTCTGGCGTTAAAATGTAGCAAACAACTGACACACATTGATAAGACTTTTGTGAACCGTGAACAGTGAACAGTATCAAAAGAGATCCAGCTATTACATGACGCTGACACAATACGTAGGCATTCAGCCATTCATCAATTAGTCAATACCAGATGAGGCAACGATTAGGGAAAGTGACAAATATGGGGTCTCTATATTTGTATATGGGGTCTTCTCTCTCTCTCGTCGTTTGCTCTCCTCCTGTGTATACTCCCCCTTGTTAGCACTCTTTGTCTCCAGCACCCCAGCACATGTCTCCCAGGTGTCTGTGGTGTGTTTGTGTGTGAGTGTGTGAGTGTGTTTGTGTCCATGTTTGTGTGTGTGTGTGTGCATGTGTGTGCGTGTGTGTGCGTGTGTGTCCATGTTTGTGTGTGTGTGTGCATGTGTGTGCATGTGTGTGCGTGTGTGTGCGTGTGTGTGCGTGTGTGTGTTCGTGTGTGTGTGTGTGTGTGTGTATGTGCGTGTGTGTGTGTGTGTTCGTGTGTGTGTGTGTGTGTGTGTGTGTGTGTGTGTGTGTGTGTGTGTGTGTGTGTGTTCGTGTGTGTGTGTGTGTGCGTGTGCGTGTGTGTGTGTGTGTGTGTGTGTGTGTGTGTGTGTGTGTGTGTGTGTGTGTGTGTGTGTGTGTGTGTGTGTGTGTGTGTGTGTGTGTGTGTGTGTGTGTGTGTGTGTGTGTGTGTGCATTTGTACGGCCGTATCTGTGTGAAGCTGAGCTGAGAGCCCATCTGTAGCAGCCTCCTGAGCCTCTGGAGAGAGCCCACAAAGGCTTCTAATTATCCCTGACCTTCTGGCTCCTCTCTCTGCATCTTACTCCCGGGCCCCTGTGGCTCACTCCTCAGGTCCCCTTCCTTTGCCTGGCTGTTTGTCCCCCAGCCTGTACAAAATAGCCCCACGCTTAGCTCCATCCCTTAATTGGTGTCATTTCACAGAGACAAAGCCTCTATGTTTGGCACACGGCGTTTCGTTGAAGGTCAGTCAAGGAGAAGGGCTGGTCTGACTGGCTGAGTGCACCTGCATGGCCAGACGGGGTGGGGTTTGGACCTGGAGGGTAGCGTCCCAAATGGCACCCTATTCCCTATATAGTGCACTACCTTTGACCAGGGCCCATAGGTATCACCCATAGGGCCCTGGTCAAAAGTAGTGCACTACATAGGCAATAGGGTTGCCATTTAGGATGTAGACAAGGTGTTTCCTATCACGTTATTTTTGTGGCGGATCGTTGTTTTATCACGCTGTTGTTTTAGAGGAGAAGGGTGAAGATAAGCCTGTCATTAAGATCCAGCAGAGAGATAAGTACTGTTGATTTAAACACTTCTCTTTAAGTATTGTGAAGGAGATGATTAAAATGGGTTTTTGAAAAGCATGCGGAGGGCTCCACGGCGTTACTGTACACTATCAAACAACAATTCCATCAAAGTGTGCATTGAGAAAGATTTTTTTCAATAAAAATTAAATATCTGAATTCCTTTTCTTTTATGTCACCTTTACTTAACCAGGTAGGCTAGTTGAGAACAAGTTCTCATTTACAACTGCGACCTGGCCAAGATAAAGCAAAGCAGTTCGACACATACAGCAACACAAAGTTACATATGGAATAAACAAACATACAGTCAATAATACAATAGAAAAAGTCTATATACAGTGTGTGCAAATAAGGTAGGATAAGGGAGGTAAGGCAATAAATAGGCCATGGTGGCGAAGTAATTACAATATAGCAATTAAACACTGGAATGGTAGATGTGCAGAATATGAATATGCAAGTAGAGATACTGGGGTGCAAAGGAGCAAGATAAATAAATAAATACAGTATGGGGATGAGGTAGTTGGATGGGCTATTTACAGATGGGCTATGTACAGGTGCAGTGATCTGTGAGCTGCTCTGACAGCTGGTGCTTAAATCTAGTGAGGGAGATATGAGTCTCCAGCTTCAGTGATTTTTGCAGTTTGTTCCAGTCATTGGCAGCAGAGAACTGGAAGGAAAGGCGGCCAAAGGAAGAATTGGCTTTGGGGATATCCCTGCTGGAGCGCGTGCTACGGGTGGGTGCTGCTATGGTGACCAGTGAGCTGAGATAAGGCGGGGCTTTACCTAGCAGAGACTTGTAGATGACCTGGAGCCAGTGGGTTTTGCGACGAGTACGAAGAGAGGGCTAGTATATGGGGCTTTGGTGACAAAACGGATGGTACTGTGATAGACTGCATCCAATTTGTTGAGTAGAGTGTTGGAGGCTATTTTGTAAATGACATCACCGAAGTCGAGGATCGGTAGGTTGGTCAGTTTTACGAGGGTATGTTTGGCAGCATGAGTGAAGGAGGCTTTGTTGCGAAATAGGAAGCCGATTCTAGATTTAATTTTGTATTGGAGATGCTTAATGTGAGTCTGGAAGGAGAGTTTACAGTCTAACCAGACACCTAGGTATTTGTAGTTGTCCACATATTCTAAGTCAGAACCGTCCAGAGTAGTGATGCTGGACGGGCGGGCAGGTGCGGGCAGCGATCGTTTAAGTTTTACTTGCAATTAAGAGCAGATGGAGGCCACGGAAGGAGAGTTGTATGGCATTGAAGCTCGTCTGGAGGTTAGTTAACACAGTGTCCAAAGAAGGGCCAGAGGTATACAGAATGGTGTCGTCTGCATAGAGGTGGATCAGAGAATCACCAGTAGCAAGAGCGACATCATTGATGTATACAGAGAAGAGAGTCGGCCCAAGAATTGAACCCTGTGGCACCCCCATAGAGACAGCCAGAGGTCCGGATAACAGGCCCTCCGATTTGACTCACTGAACTCTATCAGAGAAGTAGTTGGTGAACCAGGCGAGGCAGTCATTTGAGAAACCAAGGCTGTTGAGTCTGCCGATAAGAATGTGGTGATTGACAGAGTCGAAAGCCTTGGCCAGGTCGATGAATACGGCTGCACAGTAATGTCTCTTATCGATGGTGGTTATGATATCGTTTAGAATTAGAATTAGAATGTATTGCATATTGAAATGTTCGCTGTATGTCAGTTTAGTAATACTCTATAACATAATCAACTTCAATAGACCTACTGTACATACCAGAAACATGAATAACGCAATTGACCCATGACGTCAGCTAATAACTCCACCACTGTGTGTTGTGTTGAGGGTGCTAGCAGCATCCTCCGTGACGTCAGCTAATAACTCCACCACTGTGTGTTGTGTTGAGGGTGCTAGCAGCATCCTCCGTGACGTCAGCTAATAACTCCACCACTGTGTGTTGTGTTGAGGGTGCTAGCAGCATCCTCCGTGACGTCAGCTAATAACTCCACCACTGTGTGTTGTGTTGAGGGTGCTAGCAGCATCCTCCGTGACGTCAGCTAATAACTCCACCACTGTGTGTTGTGTTGAGGGTGCTAGCAGCATCCTCCATGACAGCTAAGGTTCAAATGGTTATAGAGCCAGAAATGTGTCAATGTTGTCTGGATCAACATGGAGAGCAAGCGAAAGAGACATACACACACTCACACATAAATGCAAACGCACACATACCAATCCTATTGTTGTCTTTGTATAACACCACCGACTGCGGTGAGCGAGCCAAAGTGTTAGGATACACCCCTTCTAGTATGTCCTAGTGCCAAACACTGTTCATCCCATTATATTTCATGATGATGAATGGAAGTGTTTTCAAGTGGATACTAATATTCTCATGCCAGATTTCAACACACTATCTGCAGCTGGTATATCCATCATCGTATTTAAAGATCAGTTCTCACACCTTTGATTTACAGAAACAGACATCTCTTCAGATGGCGTAAGAACTAAACGGTGGACATTTGAAAAGTCATATTAGCCAACAATCCACATAGCAATTAGCCTGCTTCTCACATATAGACAAACAGATGGCATGAACAATACTACAGATTGTTAATAATCTGACTAAACCAGAAAATGTATAATAATGATTATAAAATACTCTCGCTCTATCCCTTCGTGTCAGGGAGATGATTTATGGTCTTTATGGGAACCACTAGATTAACCACATTTATTCTCTACGCCCCTACCGCTGCCATTCTCTCTGCTGGTCTTTATGTTTGGTTTCATTGTCATGGTTGAATGGGAACTGAACAAGAGTGGTGATTAAGATTCAGGATTATTGAATTTCACAGTTCTCAAATTTAGATTTATCGCCCCGTAAGAGGTGGCCTGGCCGTCTCGCTGCTTTGTTTCTTTACTGAGGACGTTGAACCAACAAATAGTGATTAGCAGGTAGAATAACTGCTAATTAGCCTTGAAAAACACCCTTGGAAGTCGGGGGAGAGGCTTGCAGGTTGTCCATATATTCAATGCATTAGACCACTTGTTGGGCCTACTACAGTGATTCATGGAGACGTTTTCGAGCAGAAAATAACATCCCCTGCCGCAGATGCTCTGTACTTTGCTCATGCCACTTATAACAAATGATGAATTCGATATGAGTGGGCAGCTTCTATCAACGATAATCATTATATCTGTAAAAATGTCTAACCTGAAACCTCCTCCTAATGGCATCACCATGGAGACCGTAATGACATAGTTCCAGATGTGAGGAGGTGGAAATAGTCAAGGGAGCGAAGGTTGTGACGTGGTTAAGAAACACATCATTGAATATCAGCGCTCTAAGCAGCGGTAAATAACATTGGTGTGCTGATACTTCCCACTGAAACTATTTTCTACCGATGGTCGGGGTTACCTAGGAAACCATACATGGAAGAATCTGGATAGTGAAACAGGGGCAATAAGACAGGTGGTCCATGGGGAAATTTCATACTATTTATGCAAATATTAATGTGCACGCATAGTGCATACACATAGTCCTGCAACTGCAACATGCTACACACACACATAAACACACACACTCACACACATACACGCGTATACACGCATACACACGTACACACGTACACACACGCAGGCTTGCCCTGAATGTTTGTTTTCTTTTCATGTCAGAGACAATACTGAGGCTCTTGCTTTTGTTAGAAATGCATCACAGGAGCTGTATGAAGTACATATATAAGCTGACAACATAAGAAATGCAACTTGGCACAATATAGTCAATTGTATGTAGACACCAGAGCAGTCAAGCAGGACAGCTACTCTATACACTGACTAGATCGTCTTGTTGTTGTTATTGTTGTTCTTCTTCTTGTTGTTTTGTGTTTAGTTACTTTAGTGTTTTCTGTCGGACTACTGTTCAGTTGCTGTGTTGTCAGAAGAGAAAACTGACGACCGTGACTCTTTACTTGATGACTTGGAAGCTTGTTGCCCCCCCCTTTGTCCTCAATCACTCCACCCTTGTTAATTAGCAAGTTCTCTTCTCTTCCAATTAAGGAAGCATTAAGGAGAGGAACAACATAACTCATAATCCATTGCCTGTATAGCTACAGTAAATATAATGTATTCACAACAGGGAGATCCCTGCGTCCCAAATGGAAAGGAAAGGCACCCTATTTCATATGTAGTGCCCTACTTTTGTGCAGGGCCCATAGGGCTCTGGTCAAATATAGTGCACCAAATGTGTAATATAGTGCCATTTGGGACGCAGGGAGTGTCTGCTGTTCCCATTTAATTTAATTACTGGCTGATCAAATTATTGCTTGACTTGATAGGACACAGAAAAACAACTTTGTTGTGTAACAAATAAATACACATATGAATTAATTAAAAGTCCCTTTGAACAGGCACATCAAAATAATTCACAAAGTGTAGAAGAATTCAAAAATGTGGGTTGTGAAATATTGTGAATGCAAATATGCTGCATAGTAAAAAACGATTATCTTTGGCTTAGATTCTTCTTTTAACTTCTCTTAGCATTCTGGAGTACTTTCGTCTTGAAATCAAACCATTTATACCAAATGCACTTAACTCAAAAAGGCCACCTAAATCTGCCATATTATTTGTATCAGATACCATGCCAAACTCTTATCAAAATAAAATATATCACTGCAAGAATGATTTTACTTTTCTATGTTGAACACTATTTGAATTCCATTTCAAATGTAGAAATGGTCTGTCTGATTCAGTCAGATTTCATCAAAGGTACTTCCACCCTGGTCTCTTCCACCCTGGTCTCTTCTACCCTGGTCTCCTCTACCCTGGTCTCCTCCACCCTGGTCTCTCTACCCTGGTCTCTTCTACCCTGGTCTCTTCTACCCTGGTCTCTTCCACCCTGGTCTCTTCTACCCTGGTCTCTTCCACCCTGGTCTCTTCTACCCTGGTCTCCTCTACCCTGGTCTCTTCCACCCTGGTCTCTTCTACCCTGGTCTCTTCTACCCTGGTCTCTTCTACCCTGGTCTCTTCCACCCTGGTCTCTTCTACCCTGGTCTCTTCTACCCTGGTCTCTTCCACCCTGGTCTCTTCTACCCTGGTCTCTTCTACCCTGGCTCTCCTCCACCCTGGTCTCTTCTACCCTGGTCTCTTCTACCCTGGTCTCTTCTACCCTGGCTCTCCTCCACCCTGGTCTCTTCTACCCTGGTCTCTGCTACCCTGGTCTCTTCTACCCTGGCTCTCCTCCACCCTGGTCTCTTCTACCCTGGTCTCTTCTACCCTGGTCTCTTCCACCCTGGTCTCTTCTACCCTGGTCTCTTCTACCCTGCTCTCTTCTACCCTGCTCTCCTCCACCCTGGTATCCTCCACCCTGGTCTCTTCCACCCTCTTCTCTTCTACCCTGGTCTCTTCCACCCTGGTCACCTCTACCCTGGTCTCTTCTACCCTGGTCTCTTCCACCCTGGTCTCTTCTACCCTGGTCTCTTCTACCCTGGTCTCCTCTACCCTGGTCTCCTCTACCCTGGTCTCTTCCACCCTGGTCTCTTCTACCCTGGTCTCTTCCACCCTGGTCTCTTCTACCCTGGTCTCTTCTACCCTGGTCTCTTCCACCCTGGTCTCTTCCACCCTGGTCTCTTCTACCCTGGTCTCTTACACCCTGGTCTCTTACACCCTGGTCTCGTTCAACCTTCACTACAAAGGGACTTATGTGGATCACATTTCTAATGTGTAAAGTGTTGTGTAGGTGGGTGGAGAGTTGTTTCATTAACAAACATAATTTCAAGCTCACACTTTAGCCAGCCAGGCTCCTACTACAATTGTACTGCCTGCCATAACACTGAATGATCAGAGAGGCAGGGCCTTCTCTATTCCTCTCTCTCTCTCTCACTTTCTCTCTTCCCCTATCTCTCCTATCCTCTGCTCCCCCCCTCTCTCTCTCTCTCCTCTGCTCTCCCCCTCTCCCTCTTATCCTCTGCTCTCTTTTCCCCCCTCCCCTCCCCTCCCCCCCTCTCTCTCTCTCTCTCTCTCTCTCTCTCTCTCTCTCTCTCTCTCTCTCTCTCTCTCTCTCTCTCTCTCTCTCTCTCTCTCTCTCTCTCTCTCTCTCTCACTCGCTCCCCTCTCTCTTTCTCTCTCCTTCTCCCTCACTCTCATCCTCTGATCTCCCCCCCTCTCTCTCTCTTTCTATCGCTACTCTTTCTCTTCTCTCTCTCTCTCTCTCTCTCTCTCTCTCTCTCTCTCTCTCTCTCTCTCTCTCTCTCTCTCTCTCTCTCTGTCTCACACACTCTCTGAGGGGGACAACATCCATCAATATTTTCTAATTTCAGGCTAGCAGAAGAGCGACTCATCTTACTGTGCCTGTAATAGGAGGGTGATGGTTATTTTATTACCTAGTGTTTAACAACCTAAACTCCAGAACTATGGCTCTCTCGCCAGCCCTCCACACCATGCTGGTTTACAGATGAAGTTACAGCATTCCTCTCGCTCCTTTCATCCATACGACAGAAGACAATTACTCACCAGCTGAATCAACGGGAGGGTCAGCGTCTGTGTGAAGGCCGTATCCAACGATGAACAGAGAGAAAGAGAGAACAGAGGGAGAGAGGAGGCAAAACAGTACCATGAATTAATATCTCAGATAATCTCAGTGTGGGTGTGTCTGAGCCTGTACGTTTGTGTGTCTGGGTTCCCGAGTTAATTAATAATGTATGAAGGCGAGCGCTGGTAAAACAGCACCTTTCTAACCATCCCTCAAAAGAAACCACCATCCTGGCACTTGTCCCCAGTGTAGCCTGGATCCAGAGAGGAACAGGGACCCTGTGACACCGATGTGGAACAACAGGCAACACGGCTGCTTAAATATTGATCACCTGGCTGTCTCTCTTTGTGTTAAATATTCTACAGTTCTCAGGACTCATGCAGACACTCCCAGGATTCAGCCACGGTGGAAAGGCCACACAGGAAAGTAAGTGTGAGAGAGAGAGAGAGAGAGAGAGAGAGAGAGAGAGAGAGAGAGAGAGAGAGAGAGAGAGAGAGAGAGAGAGAGAGAGAGAGAGAGAGAGAGAGAGAGAGAGAGAGAGAGGGCAGAGAGAGAGGGCAGAGAGAGAAGACAGAGAGAGAGAGAGAGAGAGAGAGACAGAGAGAGACAGAGAGAGACAGAGAGAGAGAGAGAGAGAAAGCGAGAGAGAGAGCGAGAGAGAGAGAGAGAGAGAGAGAGAGAGAGAGAGAGAGAGAGAGAGAGAGAGAGAGAGAGAGAGAGAGAGAGAGAGAGAGAGAGAGAGAGAGAGAGAGAGAACAACATTGTAAAGACCACCAATATTTCTCTGTTTATGTATCTTCCCCTACTATTTGTACTACAACTATTTGCACATTACTAAAACACTGTACATAGCTGGTAATATAACACTGTACATAGCTGATAATAAAACACTGTACATAGCTGATAATATAACACTGTACATAGCTGATAATATAACACTGTACATAGCTGATAATATAACACTGTACATAGCTGATAATATAACACTGTACATAGCTGATAATATAACACTGTACATAGCTGATAATATAACACTGTACATAGCTGATAATAAAACACTGTACATAGCTGATAATAAAACACTGTACATAGCTGATAATATAACACTGTACATAGCTGATAATAAAACACTGTACATAGCTGATAATATAACACTGTACATAGCTGATAATAAAACACTGTACATAGCTGATAATAAAACACTGTACATAGCTGATATAACACTGTACATAGCTGATAATAAAACACTGTACATAGCTGATAATTTAACACTTGAAATGTCTTTATGGTTTTGAAACTTTTATGAGTGCAATATTTACTATTCAATTGTAATCGTTTTTTGTTTATGTTGTTTTGTGTCTTCTCACTTTTATTTATTGTTTATTTCCCTTGCTTTCCCATGCCAATAAAGCCTCATTGACAGAGAGCGAATTGAATTGAGAGACAGAGAGAGAGAGAGAGTGAGAGATACAGAGAGAGAGAGAGACAGAGAGACAGAGAGAGAGATATAGATATATATAGAGAGAGACAGTGAGAGAGACAGAGAGAGAAAGGGAGAGCAAGAGAGACCGAGAGAGAGAGAGTCAGAAAGAGACAGGGAGAGTTAGGGATCCCAAGCAGATTGACTCTCTCTCTCTCTCAGTCTGTCTGCTTCCTGTGTATATAGCTACTGTATTTACCAGCAGCAGAGTATCCCAGGGAGAGAGAGGGAGCATCACCTCCATATAATATAGGCTATCTGCTAGCAGAGTCTGGTCTCACTTGCATCCCTAAGGATAGTGACCTGATAGCAAAGTTGATCATTGATCAATTTAGGTTAACCAGGCCTTTGGCTTTGATCAAATGCTGCCGGTAGTATGCAGCTTTTCCATACAAAGACAGGGGTATATCCTATTCTTCAAAGCATTGAATGACACCTCATTTCAAAGCGTAGATGAGCACTTAGCGCAGCAAATGGTGCAGTAGTATATTAATACGTGTGTGCACTCGCTACTACCAAGTCGCTCTGGATAAGTGTCTGCTAAATGACAACAATATATATATATAGTAAACCATGGCCTGTGTCTTTAGCAGAACTTCTGGAGACAAGGTCACAGTAACCCAACCCTCACTACTTCGCTAATCAGGCTGCCATTTTGCTAGCCAACTCTCTAACTAACCCCTGCCCAGTCCCTCACATTCTATTTGGAGTGCTGCCATAGACTTCCTACGACCTACACCACAGCATCAGGTGCATGGCGATGATGTTGATGGTGGCGACTCATCTCTTGCCCAACAGTGGTCCCCAAGACGATAGGGCGGTTGTCGTGAGTGCCAAATGGCAGGATTTTGACATGGGCTTCAGTGTGTGTGTGTGTGTGTGTGTGGTGTGTGTGTGTGTGGGGGGGGGGGGTGTGTGTGTGTGTGTGTGTGTGTGTGTGTGTGTGTGTGTGTGTGTGTGTGTGTGTGTGTGTGTGTGTGTGTGTGTGTGTGTGTGTGTGTGTGTGTGTGTGTGTGTGTGTGTGTGTGTGTGTGTGTGTGTGTGTGTGTACGTGCGTAAGTGTGTGTTGCTGGCCGACCATCCCGCCTCTTCCAGGGTTTTGACATGGGCTACAGTCGCACAGAGTAGCACAGACTGACACAGGGTCCGTCGCCACGACTGGCACGGAAATAGACCCAGCCATCTGGTGGTGGTGGTGGTGGTGGCCCCGGAGCAGCTGCCAGTCACTGGGTCTCAGCCGTCTCAGACGCATGCCTGTCTCAGTCCTGTCATCCATGCCTGCCTGCAAGACATGGTTTTCCACTGGGACCTTCAGACCAGCGGAGAGACCAACACACACACAGGTATATGTACAGGGACAAACACACCCACGAGCATGCATGTATACACACACACACACACACACAACTAGTTATCTCCTACCCAGGGCAAGACCATTGACAAGCTACACATTCTTTCTGTGTTCAGTTCTGCCTGGTCACTTTGCTGTTCACAAAGACAAATGTTGGTTTGCAGGCATGAATAGATGTGTATACACGGGCTCGTCAATCCTTTCCCTGTCAATCAATGTTCCTCTGAAAGCCGGTCGGTCGAGGCGAGGCGAGGCACTGAGTTAGATGGAGGCGACGATTTGACTGATGGCATTTCAGTGTACATTAACAGCTTTAGTTGCCTTTCGATAAACCACATCAATATGGCTGCTGCCTTGCCTTCTTCATACGGACAGACAGAGAGCTTTACCAGGCTATTTGTTTGTCTTTCATCACATTATGTCAAAACTTCAGCCGCAGCGAGAGGCTGTTATTTGTTAGTTGGCGTCAGACAGCGGCATAATCTGTCTTCTGATGATACCAAACACACATAGCCTATAAACACCTAGCACAACTAGTTCTGCAGATTGTAGGCAATTGTAGAGTGTTATATTGTAAAGCGTATTTTAGACTGACAGCAATACTTGCCGTATCTTCGATTCGGGAACAAGCAGTATTGAACAAGGATACCCCAGTGACACTGAAATTATTTTTCAGTTACACCAAAATGATTCATTATTATAAAACGCATCAATTTACTTGGTGGTGCTAGTTTGAGAGTGACTGGTATATGGGATAGCCTTGAAGCTCCAGTCATCACTACAGCAGCCTAACTATCTAAATACAAACGTCAAATGAGATCATGTGTCCTAAATGGCAACCTATTCCCTACATAGTGCACTACTTTTGAACACAGCCCTGTGGGCCCTCGTCAAGAGTAGTGCACTATATAGGAAATAGGCTGCCATTTGGGACGCACCCTAAACCCCAGCCTCAGTAGCACTCAGTTGTTTTATTTCGGGGGGTGTGGCACCGCTGACAAGGAAGACTAATGTTGTTTTGGGGATGTAAATGCTGGAGTTGTTTAAGAGGTGAGTGGGAAGACACCATGATGAATGGTGTGGTGGTGGAGTACAGCATCCCTCACACACACACACACACACACACACACACACACACACACACACACACACACACACACACACACACACACACACACACACACACACACACACACACACACACACACACACACACACACACACACACACACACACACACACACACACACACACACACACGAGTACGGACCGTAGTTTCAAAGCCATGCTAAGACAGCAGCATATTCTGAAACCACATCAGCAGGCGTCCCATTCCCCTCCAACACACTAAACAGAACCAGAGAAGTCTATTTCTACTGATCTGGGGCCATATTCACAGTGTCTCAGAGTAAAAGTGCTGACCAAGGACAGTTTTGCATTTAAGATGATAAGTACACGGACAGGGTGGGACCTGATCCTAGATCAGCACTCCTACTCTGAGTACGATCACGATCTGGATCTTATTACATCAGTGATTAGTTAATGCCATCCTTTCCCAGCTATGACTAACTAATCTAAGGGTGACTCACTCGCTGAGACTATTGGGTTGAGTTAGTGTAGAAGATTGACAGCGCTACCCTTTGCATCTCATAAACTCCAAAACAAGTTGAAAGACTTGTCGATGGTAGATGTATTGATACCAACTTACCCAGCCTACCAGCCATTTCAGCCAGAGGGCAACATTTGGGCGCTTCCGATAAACATTACAAGGTTCGGTCCACATGTTTGTGGTTGATAATCAGTATAGAGCGGGTTGAATTCATCATCACGAGTAAGGGTGTTGACAAACAAAGAACCACCTCTCTGTGTACCTCAAACAGCTGGTAGGGAGGATGGAGCGTCCACAGTCATATCCTTTTTATCAGAGCTGCAGCAACTCCCTAACACACACACATGCACACAAACACCTTACAGCCCAGGCCACCACCGAGTACAACAATTAGAGACCCGGCGGCAAAAGACAGATACAGACCGCTCCACTCCCTCCACTCTTTATCATCTTCATTTTTCTGCTCCATTAAACACTTCCTGTATCATTCCTCCTCTCTGAAGATAAAGAGAAAAACAGAACACACAAAGATAAATGTCACAAGTCCCATTCTTCCCTCTCTCTCTCTCTCTCTCTCTCTCTCTCTCTCTCTCTCTCTCTCTCTCTCTCTCTCTCTCTCTCTCTCTCTAACTCTCTGTCTCTCTCTCTATCCCTCTCTCTCTCTTTATCGCTCCCTCTTTATCGCTCTCTCCCTCTCCCTCTTTACCGCTATCTATCTATCTATCTATCTATCTATCTATCTATCTATCTATCTATCTATCTATCTACCTACCTACCCATCCATCCATCCATCCATCCATCCATCCATCCATCCATCCATCCATCCATCCATCCATCCCCCGCTCTCTCTCTCTCTCAATTCAATTCAATTCAAGGGGCTTTATTGGCATGGGAAACATGTGTTAACATTGCCAAAGCAAGTGAGGTAGATAATATACAAAAGTGAAATAAACAATACAAATTAACAGTAAACATTACACATACACTCTCTCTCTCTCTCTCTCTCTCTCTCTCTCTCTCTCTCTCTCTCTCTCTCTCTCTCTCTCTCTCTCTCTCTCTCTCTCTCTCTCTCTCTCTCTCTCTCTCCCTCTCTCTCTCTCTCTCTCTCTCTCTCTCTCTCTCTCTCTCTAAATAATGTACAGTAAACATTTCACCCACAAAGGTTCACATATTGCACATATTATGTGCAAATAGTTAAAATACAAAAAGGAAAATAAATCAACATAAATATGGGTTGAATTTACAATGGAGTTTGTTCTTCACTGGTTTCCCTTTTCTTGTGGCAACAGGTCACAAATATTGCTACTGTGATGGCACACTGTGGTATTTCACCCAATAGATATGGGAGTTTATCAATATTGCATTTGTTTTCGAATTCTTTGTGGGTCTGTGTAATCTGAGGGAAATATGTGTCTCAAATATGGTCATCCATTTGGTAGGAGGTTAGAAAGGGCAGCTCAGTTTCCACCTCATTTTGTAGGCAGTGTGCACATAGCCTGTCTTCTCTTGAGAGCCAGGTCTGCCTACGGCGGCCTTTCTCAATAGTAAGACTCACTGAGTCTGTACATAGTCAAAGTTTTCCTTAAGTTTGGGTCAGTCACAGTGGTCAGGTATTCTGCCACTGTGAACTCTATGTTTAGGGCCAAAAAGCATTCTAGTTTGCTCAGTTCTTTTGTTAATTCTTTCCCATGTGTCAAGTAATTATCCTTTTGTTTTCTCATGATTTCGTTGGGTCTAATTGTGTTGCTGTCCTGGGGCTCTGTGGGTGTTTGTGTTTGTGAACAGAGCCCCACGACCAGCTTGCTTAGGGGACTCTTCTCCAGGTTCATCTCTCTGTATGTGTGATGGCTTTCTCTCTTTCTGTCTCTCTCCCTCTCTCTCTCTCTCTGTCTCTCTCACTCTCTCTCTGTCTCTCTCTCTCTCTTTCTGTCGCTCTCTCTCTGTCTCTCTCTCTCTGTCTCTCTGTCTCTCTGTCTCTCTCTCTCTCTCTCTCTCTGTCTCTGTCTATCTCACGCTGTACATTTGTTACTATTTGATAGCATCGCAGTGGAAAGCCACAATAGAGATGCACAGGGAAGATACAGCTAGCACGCTCGAGACAAATGTTGTTTATTCTGAAGGAGCCACACCACTCAAATAATCACACTGGAGGAGATGCTTGTTCTAGCCCCTCAATCTTTCCAGGAATGGAGCCGTCATACATTTTTGAAGATGTTTGTGTCACCGAGTGGATACTCCTCTTTGAGTGATGAGAAATAGGATGAGTAATTTACAGACTTTGATGTGGGAGATGTGGGATAAAAATTCATCATCACTTCAGGAAAGTAAGTGGTTGTTACAAAAATGCTATAGCTGTTTTATCACTAGAAGGGCAACTTTGCCATAATTCCAGAGAAACAAACTACAAAGTGATACAAAACGAATGCTTTATACCCAGCCCCTATCTTGTAATACTAACTTCTCCTCTTGTTTTAAAATATGAAAAATAAGTTAAGAGGACTGGCCACCCCTCAGAGCCTGGTTCCTCTCTACGTTTCTTCCTAGGTTCCTGCCTTTCTAGGGAGTTTTTCCTTGCCACCGTGCTTCTACATCTGCAATGCTTTGCATCTGGCGTTTTAGGCTGGGTTTCCGTATTGCACTTTGTAACATCTGCTGCTGTAAAAATGGCTTCATAAATACATTTGATTGATTGAGTTCCGTAACATTTCACCAGCAGGTGACTCAACATAAAGCGCTGCAACGGCCAGGAGTTTCCTTGCAGTTAGGGAACAATCTGCAATGATTTATTGTTATTTGAATACAACCTTCGAACACTATTGCTTTTAGATTCTTAAGGAAATTAACAGTATGGTGGTTTGCTAGGAATCAATAAAATATGTTGTTTATAACGGGAGGGTGTTCTATCACTTGGCCTGCATCCCAAATGCCATGATATTCCCTTTATAGTGCACTACTTTTGACCGGGGCCTATAGGGCTATGGGTGCCATTTGGGACCCTTCCGGAGCGTGTGTATCATGTAGAAGGTCAAGCTAATATCTTATCAGGAGGTGGTTTGCGTGTGTATCAGTGAACTTATTAAATACTGGGACGTCTTAATTAAAAGTGGGTTCACACAAAATGTCCGTAGAAGCTGAACACAGATAGCAGGTGTTCTCAGGGTATGCAATCATTCGTTCAGTGTGTGACTCAGGACATTTGAAAGAACACACCTCGCTACATACTCTTCCATCCTCGGAACTCTAACCTTGGTGTGAGAGGGAGAACCCTTTGAAAAGGAATTCATTGTTCATTGCTTGGATTTCACTTTCACCCAGGAAGTGTGATGAGTGGCCTGTAGGCTACTAGTCTTTTCCCCATCTCTTCTATTTTTCTCTCTCTTCCTCCACTTAATCAATAGCCCTAACTGATGAGTAGCATTGTGGCTAATGTCCTTCATATGTCTCATGTAATAGGGGTGTCCAAGGGTAGCCCCTTTAAGACTGTGCTTTGTGAGTTGGTGGTGTATTACTCAGGAGCCCAAAAGCCTGGGTGAAAGCTCGCTGTCACGGAGTTGCGTCTCTGAGGTTCCCATCACTAAGGGGCGACAGGTGAGGAACCTGGTGAGGAATGAAATGGGTGAGGAATGGGTGAGGAATACCACCAAAGTGACACAATAGACTCACAGGTGCATACTGCGCCACATAGTGGGTTCTCTAACCTTCCAAATGGAAATAACAAATCCCACGCCTTTGCTCTGCCATACCATATTTACATGGTCTCATGTTTAAAGTAGCTGTTAGGTATTCTTCCCATCTAGGTGTGGTTCATAAGTCACGTTGCTGTGAGCAGAACATCTAAATGCCTGTGTAGATGCAATGGTAGATATTAGAAATATGAGGGAGTGAGATTCTTCTCACTGATATATGGTTCTCCAGTCTCCTGGGGATGTAGAAAACTGTGAATTACTGCAAGGGGCTGACCAATGACCCAATACCTCATCCTCTTCATTATGGCTCCCCTCTCCCTACGCACATCTGCAATGCCACATACATATCTTACATGTTTAGCTACACTGAACAAAGATATTAACACAACCTGTAAAGTGTTGATCCGATGTTTCATGAGCTGAAATAAAAGATCCCCGGAATTTTCCATACGCACAAAAAGCTTATTTCTCTCAAACGTTGGGTACACATTTGTTTACATTCCTGTTTAAGAGCATTTAGCCTTTTCCAAGATAATCCATCCTCCTGACAGGTGTGGCATGTCAAACAGCTGATTAAACAGCATGATCATTATACAAGTGCACCTTGTGCTGGGGAAAATAAAAGGCCACTCTAAAATGTGCAGTTTTGTCACACAACACAATGTGTCTCAAGTTTTGAGGGAGTGCACAGTTGGCATGATGACTTTAGGAATGTCTACCAGAGCTCTTGCCAGAGAATTAAATGTTAATTTCTCTACCATAAGCCGCCTCCAACGTTGTTTTAGAGAATTTGTCAGTACGTCCAACCAGCCTCACAACCGCAGACCAAGTGTAACCACGCCAGCCCAGGATCTTCTGAGACAAGGCACCCAGACAGCTGATGAGACTGTGGGTTTGCACAACTGAATAATTTCTGCAAAAACTGTCAGAAACCGTCTCAGGGAAGCTCATTTGCATGCTCGTCGTCAGAGTCTTGACCTGACTGCAGTTCGGTGTGTTAACCAACTTCAGTGGGCAAATGCTCCCCTTCTATGGCCACTGGCTCGCTGAAGAAGTGTGCTCTTCACGGATGAATCCCGGTTTCAACTGTACCACAGATGGCAGACTGTGTGTATGGCGTTGTGTGGGCAAGTGGTTTGCTGATGTCTTGTGAACAGCGTGCCCCATGGTAGCGGTGGAGTTATGGTATCGGCAGGCATAAGCAACGAACACAATTGCATTTTATCAATGGCAATTTGAATGCACAGAGATACCGGGACGAGATCCTGAGGCCCATTGTCGTGCCATTCATCTGCCGCCATCACCTCATGTTTCAACATTATAATGCACAGCCTCATGCCGCAAGGATCTGTACACAATTCCTGGAAGCTAAAAATGTCCCAGTTCTTCCATGGCCTGCATATTCACCAGAAATGTCACCCAATGAGCATGTTTGGGATGTTAGGGATGCTCTGGATGTGTATGACAGCGTGTTCCAGTTCCCGCCAATATCCAGAAACTTTGCACAGCCATTGAAAAAGATAGGGACAACATTCTACAGGCCACAATCAACAGCCTGATCAACTCTATGTGAAGGAGATGTGTCTGCATGAGAAAAATGATGGTCACACCAGATAGTGACAGATTTTCTGATCCACGCCCCTACCTTTTTTTAAGGTATCTGTGACCAACAGATGCATATCTGTATTCCCAGTCATGTGAAATCCATAGATTTATAAGGGCACAAGGCGAGACCCAGATGCAGACACAGGAGGCAGATGGTTAGAGTCTTTTTCAGTTTATTTATAATCCAAAAGGAGTAGGCAAGAGAATAGTTGTGGACAGGCAAAAGGTCAAAACCAGATTCTGAGTCCAAGAGGTAAAGAGTGGTAAAAAATGTCAGGGCAGGCAGAAGGGTCAGGCAGGCGGGTACGGAGTCCAGAAAAAACATGCAAGAGTCAAAACCGGGAAGACTAGAAAAAGAGAATAGAAAACAGGAGAACGGGAAAACACGCTGGTTGACATGAAAACATACAAGACGAACTGGCACAGAGAGACAGGAAACACAGGGATAAATACACTGGGGAAAATCAGCGACACCTGGAGGAGGTGGAGACAATCACAAGGACAGGTGAAACAGATTAGGGTGTGACAAGATTAGGGCCTAATGAATTTATTTCAATTGACGGATTTCCTTATATGAACTGCGTTTCTATATTGTTTCTGTGTAATACCATCCACATGAGCAACAGATAATGGGGAGGTAGAGTGGTACAGTGTGACCAGATAATGAACACCGAAGCAAGATAAGATTGGGATAATGCATGTGGGTCACTCCCTATAACACCTACGGCTACAAATATGACAAGAAAATCGCCTGACATTGATGTTGTATACAGTAAGTGTTGTTGGTTGTTATGCAACCCCCAGATATGCCACTGCTCTTTGTATCAGACTGAAAGCCGAGGCAAGTGTGAAGCGAAGCCAACCCTATTCTCCTCCCCAGATTGTTGAAAACGCTAAACAAGAATGAAAGCAAATCAACGCCAGATTTGTTAGTCCCTCCTTGAGTGTTTCATTGTAGATGCAATGAAATCAGTGACTAGCGAGGAATCAGTAAAGCGCTGTCTCAAAATATTCCTGAGTGGGTGCTGCTTCAAATATTTCCTATATAGTGTTCTACTTTTGATCAGAGCTCTATGGGCCCTGGACAAAAGTAATGCACTACATAGGTAATAGCGTGCCATTTGAGACGCAACCTCAGCCAGCCGTTTCAATGAATAACAAACAGAAACTGAGTGAGTCCCAAATGGCACCCTAAACCCTTTATGCGTCCCAAATGGCATCTTATTCCCTATGTCATGCATTACTTTTGACCAAGTAGTGTACTATGTAGGGAATAGGGTGCCATTTGGGACATACACACACTCTGCAATCAGCCTAAAATACGAAGGCTTCTCAACAGGCCAATTTCATCTTTACTCACATTTCAAATCTCATCCCCTTTCGTTATGAAATGAGATAGGACTCGCCATATTTTGCTTCCTTTACAATCAGAGAAATATGAATGAAGAACAGAAGTATTTGTTGGCCTACAGAATGAGGTGATTTTAATCACGATAGTAACACAAAAATCTTCTAAACACTACAAACATTCTCTGGCTTTTGGAGCAATTGTGTGAATGTATTTTTCATTTTAATTCACACCTCATAAAGTTCAAAGGCTCTTTCTGAGTGATAAATGGTGGGAGAATTGGAAAAAATTACACTTATGCCTTTTGATGCTGGAAAAAGTGTTTTTGCCTCAATTTTTTCTAGTTAGGCCTACGTATTCGCACAGGTTGTCAGATGAAACAGGGTATTCACAGATTTCTTTAGAGTTTGGATAAAACAACCCAAGACCTCTTAGTCTAAATTCATGCTGACGAGCATACATTTTACTATATGTTTTAAGATGTTTTATGAGATTATTTTAAAAAACACTGATGTGATGACTCTAACGAGCGGCCCTCCACATTGGCCCTGGTTAATTACAGAATCCAGAGGACAGTGACACTGTAAAAATAGAACGTCTCAAAACACCATGATTGTGTAATGAAACCATGAAAAGTAGTGCATCTAAGCTGAGATCTGGTGTTTTGAGGGTGTTTGAATGTAAACCCAATGGAAGTGTTTTAATACTCAGAATGTGTATTAAAACAGAAATACTCTAAAACACCCAAAGTGGTTCTTTAACATTAATATTGTTCTTTAAGAGAGTGTTGTGAAAATACTTTTGGGGGTTTCAGTCTGTGTAAAAGGCAGCATCAAAACTCAAATTATCTCTCATACAATCAATGGTTTAGAAACACAAATGGTTTATAGCCTAAATATTGATTGATGATGAGGGCCTATGGAGAACATATTTTTCCACCTTTATTTTTCAATGCTTTATTTAGACAGATTAGAAACAGGAGAGGCATTACAGTGGTACATTTCGTCTGAAATTTTACTTACTCAACCATACAGCTACACTGTAAGAAATTATTCTGGGGTTAATTGAAATTGACACACAAAAAACCCCAACATATAGTAAAAATGAATGCAAGCCTTGCAAATCCCGTTGTGTAGCGATAACGCACCTGGCTTAGACACGTCACCCCTCTCCCCACCGAAGACCGGGGTTCAATTCCCTGCTCCAGCCCTTCCATCTGTTTCTCCTACCTATCTGTGTCCCCTCTGTCATTTCAGAACTGTCTCAATAAAGTGTCAAAATACCCCCCAAATAGCTTTAAAATAATGTATTCAAGTCGTTTCAATGATTTGATCATTTCATTTGACCAAAATAATGTAAGAATAAATACAACTTAATATGTTGCTCAAAATGTAAGTATCTTTCATGAGGATAACCAACGACAGAGAAAATTGAGTGATTGAACTCATTGGAAGTCTTTGGTTTTAATCACCTTGCATTTTCTATCTGGCCACTTGACTCTGCTATTTGAGGCTTGTGGGTAATTAAAAAATGTTTGACTTTATGATTCGTTCACACAATGTTGTACGCATGTTTGAAGAAAGAACAGTATAGTTCTATATTAGTATTAAACTTGTGGTGCCATGAGGTGTAATGGATCACGATGGACAGATATCAAAACCGTCAAGCAAATTGCCATTTTGCCCATGCCTGTGTTCAGGTTTCACAATATACGAAGCATGTGCAGAATCCTCAATTATTGCAGTTCAACCTCCAGGTAGTGATGGTGGTTTGAACACTGTGCATGACAATGCACGCCAAAGTGGCAAATGATCAAGTACATAAAACAATGTTTAGCATCAAGACACTTCAGACAAAGGGATCTAATTCTGAACTAGACAGGATACAAAACATTGTAATGGTGTTCAGAAGCATTAGAGAGAGGAAATTACACCAAAAGAGAAGGTATCTAATTCTGCTCTAAACAGGACTCGAAATACCAAAATAGTGTTTTCAACCTCTTCCGGTAGTGCTCGCAGTCCCTGGCAGGGTGTTGCACAACACTTGATTAAGTTACAACACATGGCGTCATGTTTCAAAACATCTCGGGATGATGTGTTTCAATACTCCAGCAAAGTTAAGGTTTTGTCTCCATCAAGTTGGTGGCAGCTCAGTTGCCACTAGTTTTGGTGTTACAAGCACTTCACTTTAACACCGTAGCACAATGTCACAGTTTGACCTCTCGGAAGTTCAGGGCTTCACACTCAGGGTCAAACTTTAATCTAGTGTGGTGTAGTGCAATGCCCTCAACCTCCCAACCCACTGCTCACTCTCTGCTTGCCCTCTGGGTTGAGTTAACACCCCTCTACACACACAGACACACAAACACACACACACACTTCCCCCCTCAGTCCTAGAGCCCTGGGTTGGCGGCAGTGTGACATTCTTGCAGCGTGTGATGGCTGTGCAGGGTTGTGGACCATTAACATGGAACAAAAGCAGACCATAGTGGAGTAGAGGAAGAGTGGAAGGGGGGAATGTGGAGTGGAGGAGAGGAGCTGTGTAGGAGCATCGTGGAGAGGAGGCAAGTGCATTTTAATGACTCTGTGTGTGTGTGTGTGTGTGTGTGTGTGTGTGTGTGTGTGTGTGTGTGTGTGTGTGTGTGTGTGTGTGTGTGTGTGTGTGTGTGTGTGTGTGTGTGTGTGTGTGTGTGTGTGTGTGTGTGTGTGTGTGTGTGTGTGTGTGTGTGTGTGTGTGTGTGTGTGTGTGTGACCAGATTACTGTGTTGTGCCGTTAAGCAAGAGTTGTGATCATGCCTTTACAGATTATCAACATTTTTCGAGCCCCTCCCTCGAATTTATTCAAATTTTCTGGTATCTTTCATGTGCATCTTATTACCAATGGCAGTTTAGAGTTTTTGTACCACAGCTTTGAGTGAGTGGGTGAGTGAAGGAACGAATACACGCGCACAAGCACGCGCGCATGCGTGTTCGTTCCTTCCTTCACTCACCCACTCACTCAAAGCTGTAAAGGCATGATCACAACTCTTGCTTAACAGCACAACACAGTAATCTGGTCCTACAGGGTAGATAGAAATGATCTTCCTCAGAATGAAAGAGAGAAGGGTGGAATGTTGTGAGACCCTCTCTACAGCCCCATACTACAGACTGACTGTAACACTTAGAGAGATACAGAGAGAGAGAACGAGAGACAAGAAGAGAAAACGAATGATGAAGGCTATAGCATTTCAGACAAGGAGTAAAGAGGGAAAGATAATGAAAATGAGAAAGGGAAAAGATAACTAGAAATTGAGGAGGGGGGAAGAAAAGGGAAGATGGATGGAGAGAGAGAGAGAGAGAGAGAGAGAGAGAGAGAGAGAGAGAGAGAGAGAGAGAGAGAGAGAGAGAGAGAGAGAGAGAGAGAGAGAGAGAGAGAGAGAGAGAGAGAGAGAGCGAGAGAGAGAGAGAGAGAGAGAGAGAGAGAGAGAGAGAGAGAGAGAGAGAGAGAGAGAGAGAGAGAGAGAAAGCAATGGGGGGGTAAGTGTGAAAGTGGGTTGCTCATAGACACTTGTAGGGAAGCTGGGTTGACAGATCTGTGCTGTAGCAGAGCTGTGCATTACATTACACACGCAAATGCTGTTTGAAAGCGATCACCACTGCCTCAAAGATTGATGATAGCCTTTTTTCCATCTCTGGCTGAACCACGCATCCCCATCCAAGCCATCTATATATTTCTTCAAAGGCATAATTGATGCCGGAGCAGACTCTGTGTTCTGGGTTATGGAGTGTGATGGCATTTTGACATAGACTGTGGACTTTCTCAGTGTGTGTGTTTGTGTGTGTGAGAGTGTGTGAGAGTGTGTGTGTGTGTGTGTGTGTGTGTGTGTGTGTGTGTGTGTGTGTGTGTGTGTGTGTGTGTGTGTGTGTGTGTGTGTGTGTGTGTGTGTGTGTGTGTGTGTGTGTGTGTGTGTGTGTGTGTGTGTGTGTGTGTGTGTGTGTGTGTTAGGGTGCACTGCGAGGTCAGAGCAGCAGTTCCAGGGTGACAGAAATAGAGGAGAGGAAACTTCATTGTAGAAACTGAGTCAGTCACCAGTAGTCATTCAGTCCGTGCATTCAGACGTTTTGCATATCGGGTGGAGGCAAATAAAAATTACCTAATTAAACTGTACTTCTGCTGGAGTGCCAGGAGGCTGAGAGAGAGCGTGAGAGAGAGAGAGAGGTGCGGGAGAGAGACATGAGAAGAAGATAGAGAGCAATAGGAATACAACCTGTTTCCAGTCAGTGTGAATTCCCATCTCCCGAGCCGTTTACAGGGGGATCACTGTGCTCTATGCTTTACATGCAGGACTGGAGCAGACGCATACTATAGATCAAAGTACAATGGTCCTGTGGACGCCTTAGTGTTCCCCTCTTATGTTCCCCTCTGTCTGATGGATGGGGAGTGTCACCAGCCACAATCCATAGCACCGCACAGGGGGTGTGCATGTGCGCGTGTGTATGTGGCTGGGGTGTTGTGTGTGTCTGTGTGTGTCTGTGTGTGTATGGGGGCAGGGAAAGAAAAGGGGCCAAATTGACATGATTATTACATTGCCTTTGGGGTGTAATTGTCCTGCGTGCATGGCTGGGGCACATGGGAGAGCAGCTGGCAACCCCCCCCCCCTCTCTCTCTATCTCTCTTTATTTCTCTCTCTCCTCTCTCTCTCCACTCTCTCCCACTCTGGGTGATAAATCGTTGTGCTAGATGTTCCAGGATGTTCCAGGGGATCAACACAGTCAAAGGGAGGGAGAGACTGGGTTTTCCAAACAAAAGCTACATTACATCTGCTGTATCTTTAATTGGCAATAAAATAGTTGTTATTTAATACAGACTTGAAAATTGCAGCCCAACCAACTTAAATGGCACTGTCTTTTGCAATTAGACACACTTTTCAATTGCTCCTCTCCTCCTCTCCTCTTGGGGTGGTCCATCAGTGGTATGTTGTGCTGACCGTGCCATTCTAATTGTGTCCTGGGGCATTTCTCAATGCTGCTCTGTTAACCATTAACCAGCCCCTGCATTGTGTGGAACTGGTTTAGAACCTGTTCATGAGGAGCCCAACGCTATCCACGGCCTTGTCAGGTCTCACACCCCATCCTCAAACACACACACCCAAGAACAAACGTGCGTGCACACATGCACACACATACACACACACACAAATACCCTCTCAACCCTCCCTACACAGAAGCCCTGTTTGGCCATGGTCATCAAGGCCAGGTGACTGATAAGCTGGGCGATGATAATTTGGAGCTTCATCTACTGGCCTTTGTAAACACTGATAGTCTGTTAGTCACTTCGACAGGGTCCCAGTCCTGATAGTCTGTTAGTCACTTCGACAGGGTCCAAGTCCCAGGACCCCTCTGTTAGGGAAGGAACTGTTATCATCTCCTGGCCTGCCTAAACTGGAATGCTTCAACTGGCTCTGGTCCAAACCATGTGAGTAGAAAAACCCAAAGTGACCTCTCTGTCTTAAAACCATGAAGGACATATTAAACCAGCTTCTAGATCAGAACAAATTATTCGTATTCTTTCTGAATAGTCTTTTTGTGAAAATATTCTCAATAAAAATATTCATAAGAAATGCTCATGGCCTCATAATGGTGGGTGTTGTTGTAGGGCGGCATATTATCCCAAGGGGAGGGGGGGTGTGGAAGATGCATATCTTTCTGTTCACCCCCAGAAATCACCACCCTCAGCCTCAGAAACAAAGAAAACATGTAATTCTGTCTGAACAGAGGGCCCGCTGTGTATCTGAACTGGCAGAGCTAACACACAGAATCACCTCTATTAAAAAGCATTTCATTATCCTAATATCTGTCGTTTATTAGGCCAATATATGCCTTCATATAGTGAGGAATGGTGCTGCGGTTGTATAAGTTGTTCAAGTCTGTTTTTTAGGACGCATGTTATGTTATCGGGGTAGTGCTGTAGTCATATCTTCAGTTAGCTGTGTTAGCTTTACTCCATATTCATATTTCAGACATGTTTGTACTACCTCCCCGAGGTCCCTAAAATCCTCTCTGAATTCTATTGAAATAATAAAGCAATATCGATAATATCTATTTGATTTATGCCCTATGTCCTAATATACCGCATACCACATGAGGCGTTTTATTATAGCTCAGAAAAAAAGGCTTATTTGAAATCTGTTTGCAGTACTATTTAAATGGAATAAGATATCAGGTTATTATGGCCTTGTCTGGGCCCGGATGAGAATCCAATAAGAAAACAGGGTAGTGAAATGGAGGCTTTAATAAAACGAAATGATAACACAACTCAGTATGCATACAAAGCACAAGAGTAGATGTGTAGAGAGTAGTACTGTTTCCAAACCCATTATTCTTTTAATGACTGACAACAAAAATCTCCTAGTGAGTTTCTTTCTTTATGTAAAAAGACTCCACTAAACTCCTGCTAACTTTTGAAAATGAGTTTCTCTGAGTCTCTTTAAGGTCATTGATGAGACATTGAGGCAAGTTGTCATAGAGCTGCAGTTAAATAAAGACAAAGAAACTCCTAGGGCCTTTCACTAGAACCAGTGAAAAGTGCACCAAACATCTCCTATACTCATCCATGCAGAACAGTCCCCGGTCTATCAGAGGCCTACCAGAATGCATTGCGTTTCTCTCTTCTCTATTTGTTTCTTGTCAGCGCTGGTGTGGGACACCCGGTGTGATTGTGAAACAACAGACACACGCAAACACACACAACTCATCGCAGTACGGACATGACGTGAATCGAAGCTAGTGTCCGGGTAGCCATGTCTTTTGTTCCGTGCTTGATACTGTTTGGGTCATTAACCCAAAGGAGAATTGAAACAGTCCGACTCACACACCAGTCGTGCACTATTCAGACGCAGCCTCTGACTCACACACCAGTCATGACACATGTACAAACACTGACACACATTCCACCTCTTTCTCTACTGATAGTTGTGTGGGGAACGAACACCCACAGACATACTGTTCAGAGTCAGAGACTGCGTCTGAAATGGAGACCTATTCCCAATGTGCTGTACTATTAAAGTAGAGCCCTGTAAGTGGAATCCGGGGCTATTTGGTGTCATAAACAGCCATAAAATAACGCAATATATGTCACAACAGGTCTAAATATATGTGTCATGACAGAGTTATGACCATATTATGACAGGTTATGACAAGTTATGTCAGCTGTTATGTCATAGCGTGTTATGACGCTGGGTGTCAAGTAAAGTTATACCCAATATTGTGATTAAAGATTCCCAGTTTGTACATATTTATCTATTTCTTTGGGAAATTATATGGGTTATTATGGGATAGACTCAATTAAAATATTACAATAACATATGTCTGCAATTGGGTAAATATTTAATCTAACAGTGTGTAGATTTATTTTCATCCTTTTCAAAAAGAACCACCATTAAGTCTTTGAAGCTCTGAGGCGCTGAGGATCCCAGCGGATTTACAGTTATGAATCGAAAAGCACGCTAACATGAGCATTCAGCTATTTTTTGCTCTCTTCAAAGCATGTTCGAAAGGACTATGACAGTGTTAACCATTAGCACTGATAAGAACTGCAGTAATATGCAACTCTGTGTTATTCTTATATGTTTGGTCAAATGTAAGAGCTATATTTTGAAAAGGAACCATCACAATGTAGTAGTTTGGCTTCCGTCCCTCTCCTTGCCGCAACCTGGGCTCGAACCAGGGACCCTCTTAACACATCAACAACTGCTCCCACGAAGCATCGTTACCTTCCGCTCCACAAAAGCCACGGCCCTTGCAGAGCAAGGGAAACAACTACTTCAAGGTCTCAGAGCGAGTGATGTCAGAGACTGAAACACTACTAGCGCGCACCGCTAACAAGCTAGCCATTTCACACCGGTTACGTCAACAAATAGCTCAATATGTTTCTGATCTGAAGTTGTATTACATTTGAACAAAGTGGACCTTTGCAAGCTGTGTTGAATATGTTTATGTCGTTGTATTGCCTTACGTTACTTCAAATACTGTACAGCTGTATTACCCCCTTGAGATATACACACAGAACATCTGTCAGTATAGAAGACACACTGACCACACCAATGTTCTGTAACAGGCCTAAGGGTGAATTGCACCATTGCAATCTGTTGACATTTGTATTAAACAAGATTACAAATGTAGTTCGCTACAGTTTTGATCACAAACTTCTCTTTTTTTTTTTTTTACTTCTCTTATTCCCTCTAAACCTAATATAACCCATGGTGTGAATTCTGCTAAAGCAAGCTCTTCAAAACACTTATGGCTATCGGTAGAGAAACCTCACCCATGTAAAAAAAATCCAGCCATGTCTAAATTCCAAACATTGCGTCACTTTAACGGGAGCCAAGTAAAACATTCCACATTCTCCAGTCTCAGTACTCAGCGGAACTCTGGGGAGTTCTGTGTTCATCGTCCGAGATCATCAGAACTCCAGAACTCCCTTTAAACCAGACGGAATGTTAAAAACAGAAAAGGGTGGGCGTCATTCTGATAAATATTCCTTAGAGCATCTTAGGCATAGGCATTGGTAGTTGTTTTGGGAGTCTGAATTAACACTGATACTTGTCATCTGTTGTTGAATTTAGGCATCACTCTCGCTCTTATAGTTTAATTTCACTTAGTCATCAAGTTCTTCAATGCCATTCCCCCATTTCTTTATGAAATGTGTTTGCTGTTCTTGAGCTGTCTGTATTAAACTTGTAAATCCAAGCAGTATGTTCTATTCCTCTTTTCACTGCTGTAGATGCCCTTCAGCAGCCTCGTTACATAATGGTGAGAGGACACACCTGTCCTCAAGGAGAGAACATGCTTTAAATAAACCTTGTTATTCCTCTCAAAGGTCTCAGACAGAAAAGTAAAGAACAGAGAGAAACAGAGAGAGAGAGCGAGAGAGAGAGAGAGCGAGAGAGAGAGTGAGACTCTTAAGGACTCTTGCTTATTCTTAAGGAATTACAATGTCAAACCTTGATTTTCAACATAGCTGTTAAAGAGAGATTGTGTCTGACATATTGTTTCTGGGTCCAGAGCTGAGAGGGTGGAACATATTAAAGGCCTTCAGTCCAACAAACCCCATTCTCATCAGTCCTCATCGTCAACAATCTATCAATTGGATGTGCCACATACATAACATTACGATGTGATATCCTTTCGTTTTTACCAAAATGAGAGCAGCTCAGCCAGCTGCAAGTCGTGCATCACTGCCACGGGAAATGTGATGTTAAATCGATAAAGGACATGTTTGCTTGGGTCAGACGGTGGCCAATGAACTAACGCTAGAACAAGACAAATTAAGTGTCTGCTTAGCTGAGCTGCTGCACTGCCCGGGCCCTCGCCTGCCTCAGAGCCCCACCCCACTCCACTCCTCGCCTGCCTCACAGCATGAAGGCTATGCTTATTGGGAAAACAGACTAGACAAGAAACCATGAGGCCTGAACACTTCATTTTACAGAGATCATTTTGAGAACGTATATGAGTGTGTATAAGACTCCTGGCTGTGATTATGACTGGCGTGTCTGGGTGTGATAACCTGAGCAGAGGCCTTATTAAGGGTTGAATGCAGGATCCTGAGGTAATGAACAGGCCTGGTGTGTGTGTGTGTGTGTGTGTGTGTGTGTGTGTGTGTGTGTGTGTGTGTGTGTGTGTGTGTGTGTGTGTGTGTGTGTGTGTGTGTGTGTGTGTGTGTGTGTGTGTGTGTGTGTGTGTGTGTGTGCGTGTGTGTGTGCGTGCGTGCGTGCGTGCGTGCGTGCGTGCGTGCGTGCGTGCGTGCGTGCGTGCGTGCGTGCGTGCGTGCGTGCGTGCGTGCGTGCGTGCGTGCGTGCGTGCGTGCGTGCGTGTGTGTGTGTGTGTGTGTGTGCGCGTGTGTGTGGCGTAGACTGATAAACCAGGTGGAGACCTGTCACTGGATCAGACACTTCTGCCTGAGACAAATGGGGTCACTGGAGGTCAACAACATCACAATGTCAAGCAATGGCTGTAGCTTGTGATTGCAGGAGTGGTTATTCTTCGTAAGACAATGATAATGCAAAAATACTTCATCAGAGAAGATGTGATTTACACAACGTACAACAATAGAATTTCTTTGTTAAATATTTTCGATGTTTTTAATGTCTCTTTCTATATATACTGTCTGTCTGTATTATTAGCTGTGATGCTCCTGGATCGTAATTTAGCTGTGTCGACCCTCGCCATTTAGATGTGTGTGGATTCACTTGTTGAAAACAGGACATGCTCTCTGACTGTTTGCTGAAACCTTGTACCGGTTACACCAAAGCTTCTCTGTGAACAACACGGCTCACCTCCCTCGCTCCCTCTAATCCATTTGGCCTTTGTAAAACAGCCACTTTCATTCAGAGCTTTATAATTAACCAAAGAATATGGCTAACTGTGATGAGCTGTCGCTTTTGTTGCCGATCCAAACCATGCTCAGAGTCTTCTGATGGGATGACTTCATGAGTTTGCCTTTGCCCAATTAAGAAGAAGAGAGGTTGGTCTTTTAGGTGCCTTATGCCTTTAGTGACCTCATGAAGGACACTTCATAGTTTAACCTTTTCCCTCACTCCAGACTTCTCTTCCATTGGAGCACCAGGCGCAGATCACAGAGTGTCTTTCTCTCTCTCTCTCTCTCTCTCTCTCTCTCTCTCTCTCTCTCTCTCTCTCTCTCTCTCTCTCTCTCTCTCTCTCTCTCTCCCTCTCTCCCCCGCTCTCTCACTCTCCTCTCCCTCTCTGCGTATCTCCTCTCTTTTTTCTCTCTCTCTCTCTCTCGCTCTCCTCTCTCTTTCTTTTCTCTCTCTATCTCTCTCCCTCTCTCTTCAACCTTTGGGACCCTTATCCTACCACTAACACAGTAAATAATACTTCACACAAAAAGGTTAAAAAAAAAGGAAGAGAAATAACAAACAACCTCCATAAAAGTGAGTGCGAAGACTTACTTTACTAAACCTCTAGCTTACCCGTACAACCCTGTATCAATAAACGTCTGCTACGCCAGGCTCAGAGAGGCTTTCACAGTCGGAGCGTTTCACCGAGACCTCTCTGGTCTTTCTTTAGATAACCCTGCGTGTTAGCGTCCCCCTCAGTGGGAGTACCACAGCTGCAGCGCCCCTGTCCATCTTTATTTGTCTCACCGGACAGGCTGATTTCTCAGAGGGCCGCACTCTGACACCTGCGAGATGGATTTGCTCGTCTTAGCGGGGAGACATTGTCAGGATTACAACTAGAGATATTGACAGAGAGGATAGAGGGAACTTCAGGGGTCATGATAAGCTTGTGGAGTGAGTTCCATCACAGAGAGGCGTGATCCCCTCTTCACCTGTAATAACGGCTCGCTGAGACACGGGGAACGGAACAAAATGGCTATTTTTCATAGGAAAGATCGTACGAATGAGAAAAACGAGTAGCTTCTATGAGCTAATTCTGTCATGGGATAGGGTTAGGGTTAGGCCCAACCCTATCCCTAACCCTAAACTTGTCATAATTTGACAGTAATTATGAACTTAAATCTTATCTTTCCTAACCGACCTCATCCTAAAACTTGTACACTTATATGTCATAATTTGAGGCAAACCAAAAACCTCCCTTGTCTGTTTCTGACGAGTATGTCCAAATCTTCTGGACAGTAGGAAATGCTGTGTTGTTGTTACTGTGCTGATAGTGGCCAACTCCTCCACTTCCCTGATGAGGTTAAACTAATCAGAAGAGGTCTTATCTGTTTCAATGGAAACTCGTCTACTGAGTCTATACCATGTCCTGTCAGTTTCCTGTCTGTAAATGATCCTACACTAAATCATTACAGCCATCATATGACCCGAAGTCAGCGCATACTTAATGCCAACAGGAAGACACACACATACATACGCAAAAAAGAAATAGTGGCGTCTCCTTTTGCTCTCACTCAATGGGCAGCGTGTCATGTTGCACGGTAGTCCTCTCACTGTGCTGGCTAATCTTTACCATCACAGCCTGCTGCTATTGTAAGGGTTTCCTGTACTTAATTACTGGGGCACAAGGCATTGTGCTTTGCTGTGCTGAGGTTTCAGGCTCCATTTCTAACCCTTGTGTAGGACATTAACCTCCTGTATGATGTAGGCTAGGCCAAGGGGGTGACTGGCGACTAGCCTTACCACCTGTTGTGGTAATTCTATTGACTAAACAAAGAATAGAGGGAAGGTGGAGCGAGGGAGGGAAGGGTGGGGAAGGAGGGATGAAGGTGTCTATTTCACTGGTCAGTTTTTGATCTTGCCAGGAAACGGATTATCTAATGACATCACACTTCCGTCTTAAAGTATAATGCCCTACAGTGACCCAGAGATATTATCTGTTTCCCAAATGGCACCCTATTCCCTAAGTAGCACCCTAATAGTGTGTCATTTGGGACACTTCCTCTGTTTAGAACCACCACAGCTCTTTTCAAGAAGTGAGACTATAGAGAGTATGTTGATCCCTGGTCTGAGTGGGTTTCCATGGCGGATTTCCAGGGCAGTCTCTGAGGTGATTTTAAAGGGTGTGATCTCTCATAATTCAAGTCAGACGGATTCATGGGGAAATCAAATCAGCCTCTCAGACAGAGGAGAGCAGGGCAGAGCAGAGCAGAGCTGAAGCAGCAATATAATATCCATCATGCAGCACAATATTTAATTGACTTATATAACATTTCTCCTTTCTGACAGCTTCTTCCCCTCCCTCACTACACATCTACACCTCTTTTATTAGGACTGTCCTCTGGGGTTTGGGGTTTCTCTCTCTCTATCTCTGTCTCTGTTTCTCGCTCTCTGTCTGTCCCTTTCTCTCTCCCTTTTAGGTTGTTCTCAGGGGTTCTCCCCCTCTTTCTTTCTCTCTCTATCTCCTTCTCTCTCTGCATCTGATGATGATGAGAAGGGCCGGCTCTTGCCTTTAGGGGGCCCTAAGCGAGATTTGGTTTTAGTGGCCCTCCTCTTGACGGTGGAGAGAAATGTACATTTTAAATGTTAATGTTAAATGCTACCTTGTCACAACACAACTGATTGGCTCAAATGCATTAAGAAGGAAAGAAATTCCAAGAATTAACTTTGAACAAGGCACACCTGTTAATTGAAATGCATTCCAGGTGACTACCTCATGATGCTGGTGAGAGAATGCCAAGAGTGTGCAAAGCTGTCATCAAGGCGAAAGGTGGCTACTTTGAAGAATCTAAAATCTAAAATATATAACACTTTTTTTGGTTATTACATGATTCCATATGTGTTATTTCATTGCGTTGATGTCTTCACTATTATTCTACAATGTAGAACATTTAAAAATAAAGAAAAACCCTTAAATGAGCCAAACTTTTGACTGGTACTGTATGTTTACCTGAAAATATATATGGGGATTGAAAATTACATTGATGGAGGCCACTATCTATCTACAATGTTAAATCTAACCTGCCCCCTTAAAAAACAAAAATCACCACACTGCCTCATTATGCCTTTAGACATGTAATTAAGAAATGAAGACGACTTTGAGTCTTCTGTGTGTCCAAAAAAAGGTTTTCTTGATTAGGCGTCGAGCATCGGGCAATTCCTGTCTGTGATGATGTGAATTTGGGGTGCTGCTAGAGGGAGTTGAATGTGAAGGAAGTTAAAGCATGCACCCAATTACAGTGCGATTCTGTCACACACACACACACACAAACACATGCATGCATACCCACAGATGCGCGCGCACACACACACACACACTCGTCATTAATTTCCGGAGCCATCGTTCTCTCTTTCTACCCCTGAGAAACGTTTCAATATTTTTCTGCCAACGTTATGCATATTTATGCTTACATCCTCTCCGCTTCACTAAATGTCACTGGAAATGTTTATTTTTCTAATGAAGGCATTTTCATTTTTTACTCTTATTTCCTCTTCCTCCTCCTTCTACTCCTCATCCTCATCCTCCTACTCCACCTAGTTCCTGCCTCTGTCTTTGTTTGAATGAGGCATTCCTCCTGAAAACGACCATGCAGCTCTGCACACTGTTGTTTCTCTTTCTCATTACCATAATGTCTCTCAACTTCAGACGAGTTTTCGTCCTCTGCTAATTCCATGCACACTTAGTTTCAACTCACTCGCTGAGCCTCTGAGGAGAAACGCAGTCTTTGTTACAATTACTCCCACCGTTGATCTTCTGGAGGCCCTGTGGGACTCAGCATACAGGGGTAGTTTTCAGAGTCGCTCTTTTTCCCATGATGCAACCAAAGCCAAAGGAACTGACTATAAAAGAGCCGACTCACAATTCTCTCCTCTGGCTAAGAAAGGTTTGTCAGACCCAGACAGAACATTTAAAGTTTGAACATGTTCTAGAAGTTCAGCATTGAGTGATGCGCATAAATATGTATATGCTCTCTCTCGACCTCACACACACACGTGCACACACACGTGCACATACACACACACACACGTGCACACACAGCCTAGAACACAACCGTAGTTTTAGATGTACCTCCAAGTCTGTGTGCAGGGCTGTGTGAAATGTTCTTACGGAAAATAATTACCAACAGCTGCCAAAAGTGTGAACGAGTCTAACAACCACATGAACCACTTCACCACTGTGTAATCCAAACTGTACAATCTGCTTGTGTCCCGTTCAAAACACAGATACAGCTTGTCTGAACAAAATAGCAGTCTTTAACTGTGGCGTGTGATGGGAAGAGGAGGGAGAAAAAACACATGCTCTGATTAGTAGGTTACTAGGTTTTTTTAAAGTTCATGGTCTGCACCCCAAATCCCACTTCATGATTTGGAGAAATAGGAACATATATTTAACAGTGGCAGATAGTTGAGGAAATATCCCATCAGCCATTACAGCTGTTTACCTTTCGGGAAATACAACATGATTTCACATGTGGAAAATCAAATGATTTCATGTGAAATATTGTGAAACCATGTGGTTTTGGAACACTTCACATGTGATGATATTTCACATGAGGTTTCACATGTGGATTTTCACATATGATCACAGCAACTTTTTCATGTGGAAGTTTGTGAAACCATGTCGTTTTGGAACACTTCACACGTGCCCCTTCAGATTTGTCCTTTGAAAAAATATATGTTTCTCTGTAATACTACTAGCCACCTAGCAATTTTATGAAGTTGGCTTTAGCTAGCCCAGATAGGTTCCCAATCTCCCATCCACATAACTAGCTACCAAGAAGCCATTTCTTGGTAGCCCCTACAGGTAACTGCCATAATAAAGGAAACACTAACATTAAGTGTCTCAATGCACCTTGGCCACAGATTCTACAAGTGTTTGGAACTTTAGAGGGATGCGACACCATTCTCCCACAAGAAATTCCATAATTTGATGGAAAAGGTGTCGTTCCTGAATCTCCCATAAGTGTTCAATTGGTTTGAGATCTGTTGACTGAGAACACCATGATTACATAACCTTTCACATGTGAAATAATGTGGAACCATGTGGTTTTGGAACACTTCACGTGATGATATTTCACACAACCTTTCACGTGTATTCAAATTTCCACATGATGCCCTGCCAACAAATATGAGTCATTAAGATCACACCGGAACATCACAAAATAGCTGCAGTGTTTTCAACAGTACATAGTTGACTCAGTAATTCAAATTCAACACGTCGTCTCACCTGGGATTTAAACTCACAACCTCTTGGTTTACAATAATACGATATTCCTGCTAACTCTCTGTGTCTGTGTCAATGACTGATTTCACCTGTATTCCTACACTTTGGACTTCAAAGTAAATGTCAGCTTTGTATAATACACTAAGAGAATCTGTAATATTTATCAGAGTGATTCAGGAGTAACGTTAAAACAGAATAATATGCCAGAATAATATGCTAATAAATATGCTAATATGCTAATAAATCCTGAGGTTGTGAGTTCAAATCCCAGGTGGGGTCATGTTGGAAAGTCAGTACTAAGTGATCATGTCAAATGAAATCATACTGTCAATGATTGAAAAAAATACATTATTTTAGCTGAACAGCCTACCACTCACATGTGAAAAAAATAAATAAATTGCGTGACGAACTAAGAACAGTGCCTTGTTCAGGGCTAGAACGACACATTTTTACCTCAACAACTCAGGGATTTGATCTATCAACCTTTCGGTTATTGGTCCTACGCTCTAACCACTAGGCTACCTGCCACCCCACAATGATTAAATATTTGTACACTATTTTAGCTTAACAGTGTACCACTTACCTTAAAACCCCTATACCATTTTATTACTTCTCTTAGAAAAAAACACATTTAAAAGTTGCTGTTTCACATGTAAAATAATTGTTTTCACAATTTGAGCTGAAAACAAGAGACACATGTGAGGTTAGTTGTTTACATGTGAAACCATGCACACATGTTTTCAATATATAGTTCACATGTTAACACCACCTGTTCACATGTGGAGAATAACATGTTTTCACCTCACATGTAATTTGCAGATTCACATGTGGAATTTGAAGTTACACATGTGAAAATCGAATTTGCCCTTTCACGTGTGAAAAATGTTCAAATGTTTTCACGTGCAGTTTCATCGTATCCCGTGTTGAAATTTTGCATCCCCATGTTGTCACATTTATTTCCCATCAGATCATGTTTTCACATGTGCTGTAATGTTTTCACATGTGCTGTAATGTTTTCACATGTGCTCTAATGTTTTCACATGTGCTGTAATGTTTTCACATGTGCTGTAATGTTTTCACATGTGCTGTAATGTTTTCACATGTGCTGTAATGTTTTCACATGTGGTCTAATGTTTTCACATGTGCTCTAATGTTTTTACATGTGAAGTTTCATGTTTGTAGATGTTGCTTTTACATGTTATCGCATGTTGCTTTACATGTTGTCACGTTATCACATTAACTTCACATAAGATCACATGTGAAATCTATATATTTTTTCAATAAGTGTTCATACTGATAAAAGAGAGAAGAGGTAAAGCTACAACACAGAGGTGACTGTCCAACATACCACCATTTTTTACAAAAACCTACAGCCAATATGAATATTACTGTACATATTCATCAAGGTTTTCTATGGCATTGACTATATTATCATAAAAAGTTACAGTTACAGTTTCATTCCTGGGCTCAGTGTGCCATACCATAGGCTTGATATGACATCAGGACTGGCACCACACACCCAGTCATTTGGGGGCAGAGCTGAAAATATCGCCTTTATTGAGCAGCTGTAATCGGAAAACTGACATGGAGGGCCCTCTAATGGGTGGCCATATTCTGTTTGCGTCCCAAATGGCACCTCATTCCTTATAAAGTACACCATGACCCTGATCAAAAGTGGGGCACTAAATAAGGAATAGGGTGCCATTTGGGATGCGGCCTACATTAACCCTGCTCCTTAGTCACTCTTAATTTTCCAAGCAGATTAGCCTTCAATGACTGACTATAGTCTCTTTTATGTTGATTAGAAAATAAATACCTTACCCTGAGTTTGTTTTTAATAAATTAACATATGTTTTGGTCTATTGGGCAGTTCTCTTCTCTTCGGGGAAAGAAGAAGAAGCAAGCAGAAGTCAAGGCTCACCTAATGAAATTAGACCGACAGCGCAGCTCACAAGGAGAGAAAAAAGAAAATGTCTGCCTTTGTGCTTTGGCTAATTATACCACAGGAATGTATTAAAGATTACTGTGGGATATGAAGGGGCAAATCTTTTAAATGGCTCTCTCATTGTTCCCTCACAATCCCCTTCATTTCAGATATGGCAGCTGCCTCAGCCACCATTGTGAAATTACCCTGTCCCATTGTTCCAAAGCCTTGTTATCCACAAGACACACGAGTCTAGTTAGTGGCGCTTTGATAGAGGGGCCCAGTACCTCTCTAACATAGTGTTATCTGCAAGAGGGGGAATTACCAGTGGTGGATGGAATAAAGCAGCTCATTCCTCTCTCTCTAAGAAGACTAAGAAGACTGTGCACCATTAGTTGGGGTCATGATTGTCTTATGTTGCTCCACTTCCTTTATATGGCTATGGCATATCAAAACAACACAGTAAAAAAACATCTCAAGTTGATATTTATAATTGAAGAGGAGTGGTAGGCTATATATTCAGTGGTGGAAAAAAGTACCCAATTGTCATACTTGAGTAAAAGTAAAGATACCTTAACAGAAAATGACTAAAGTAAAAGCAACTCAGTAAAATACTACTTGAGTAAAAGTCTAAAAGTACTTGGTTTTAAATATACTTAAGTATCAAAAGTAAATGTAATTGCTAAAATATACTTAAGTATTAAAAGTAAAAGCAAAAGTATAAATAATTTCAACATTTTTATATTAAGAAAACCAGACAGCACAATTTTCTTGTTTTTTATTTATTTATGGATGGCCAGGGGCACATTCCAACACTCAGACATCATTTACAAATGAAGCATTTGTGTTTAGTGAGTCCGCCAGATCAGAGGCAGTAGGGATGACCAGATTGTTCTCTTGATTGGTGCGTGAATTGGACCATTTCCTGTCCTGCTAAGCATTCAACATTAAAAAGGTACTTTTTGGTGTCAGGGTAAAGGTTTAGAGTAAAAAGTACATCATTGTCTTTAGGAATGTAGTGAAGTAAAAGTAAAAATTGTCAAAAACATAAATAGAAAAATACAGATTCCAAAAAACAAAACTACTTAAGTATTATTTTAAAGTAGTTTTACTTAAGTACTTTACACCACTGTATATATATTCAGTATTGTGACTTTTATTAGTATTTAGCATTGTTAGGCCTTTATACATGCTTACATTCTTCTGCAGTCTTGTAATAAAAAAGCTGATGTAAAGATCCAAGGAATAGTGTAATGCTTTTGATCATGTAATTAATTGACAGTATAAAAGTATAAAAATTAAAAACCCTTTTTGATTTTGATAACCTTCCCTGAAAAATATAAATAATTATTTCTGCATTGCGATTTTAATTAAATGAAGACCCAAGAGTCTAATCATAAGTCTACACTTGTTTGTAAATATAGAAGTCTTATTAGACATATGGGAATTCCCCAGCAGGTCGTCTCTCTTGACACCACCTACAGGCCGGAGAGAGCTACCGTTACTGTGGTTACTGCGGTCACACTATTGCACACCGGATAATGCACTACTTACTCTTGGCTTCACTCTAATGTGTCTGCTTGGTTCAACCTATGGGTTTAAAATTTATCGTGCGAGCTCTCTGTAGGAGTCCGTCTCCAAGACACCCTCTCCTGCTTCCAGACCCTCCAACCTCGGTGCCACCCTGGTGTGTTTAGAATGCAGTCTGAGTCAATGTATTCCACCCCCTAAATATCAGGGCGGGATGTCGTTTTCGTACGTTTGATGTGATTAATTTCAATATAAAGGCAATGGGAGTTAAATCTATTTTAATGAATAGCCTAACAACCTCCTAAGGTATGTGTAACGTTGACATATAGGAGTTCAGCTTGTTTAAATGATCATGTCAATCAATAACTCACATTTGTTTTATGTTCACAATATCCATATTATTCAAATCATGACACAGGGTCATTTCTGGCCAATAGCAAGTTCCAGACTCACGGGATTGCGTGCGCCCTGTACGCGCGGGAGCCCAGGTCTCACAAAGGTCTTTCAAAGGTCTCTCTATACACTAAGAAAAAAGGTGCTATATCAAACCTTAAAGGGTCATTCGGCAGTCCCCATTTCAGAACCCTTTTGGTTGCGGGTAAAACCAATTTAGGTTCCATATAGAACCCTTTCCACTGAGGGTTCTACATGGAACCCAAAATGGTACTTGAAACCAAAAAGGTTTCTACCTGGAACCAAACCACCACTCTTTTTTCTAAGAGTGTACCTGCTACCAAATATGTCCAGACCAGACTGCACCATTGATCTGCCCCATTGGTACATGCTGGTCAATAATAACTGTAAATTTCAACACATTCAATGTGAAAATTCAAGAAGACTGTTCATACGAGGTCCATATAGCCTGTAAGAATGCAATTTGGGGCAATGACTATTTATTACTAGATCATTACAGAAAAAGTATCAATAATAGCCTTGAACGTATGAATAAGATGAATGGCAGTAGCATTATCAGTGCTAATTTTGTGGGTGTGTTCGAGTGTGTCCTAATATCTCATGTGACTCAGTCTATTCTGTAGACTGCGATAAGATAGCCAGGCGGTTGAATCTACATCTCGATTGTCGAGGCAACCCCCTGGTAAATGGGCGTGTGACTGGCTGGCTGGGTCTCGAGACACCGGAGACTCCAAACGAAGCCTGTGTTCTCAACAGCGCTACAGTTGCTGAGCACACAGTCAGGAGAGGTGCGTGACGCGCAGTACAGAGGGAGGAATAAGAAATGCTAAATTCGACTCACGCAGTCAATGCCTTCAATCAATCAATGATCTATAGGATATTGACATTTTCTAACCTCGGGTGATATTTTGGACTGACTTTTACCGGTGCCGTGCTGCTCATTCTAAGCGCAAATCCCGTATCCCTCACTTGATACTAGTGAGAGCAGCGGATAGCTGGCTGTGTGTACGCTGAGTTGAGTCTCCGGGAAGGAATTGGCAGCGGGTGCGTGCCTTTGCGCGGAGCAGAGAGGTGCTGAGCTTCAGGGTTGCCCGGACCGGCCCCGGCGTACTACAGGCTACTGATTGACTGGGGAAATAATTGGGAATTGACTTCCTCTCTCGTCAGCGGTGGAGACCTGTCCTTTCCTGTGGTTGTTTTTGAGGTTAACGGATTTGGAAGGAGGTGCGGAGATTTTGACAGAGAAACAGAGAGGGTATACTGTCAGCCTGCCGAAAACTGCTTCGCTTCGATATTTGATACATATGGGGTTGTGAGTGAGTCTACAAGACGCAGGTGATTGCAGTTTGTTTTCTTTAAGTGGCTTGAATTCAGAAGAGACAGAACATTTTTGCTATATGAGGAACACTGAGCGAAACGTGTTCTTAGCTTGCATTCACATGGTGTTAAAAAACACAGTGCATTGAAGTGGGTTACTATCCCCCTGAACAGCATAGAACGCAGGGAACGGGCACGTTTTGTACTGCTTGAAATGTTGAATTACTCTGTAGTTCATGTAAGGAATGTTAGGCGCCCTTGGATTCATGTCAGAGTAGTTGCACAGAGTAGTTTACCCTGTGACTTTGTGAGCATAGCAGCTGGTCGAAAGCATTTCATATTGAATGCAATTCCTCTTTTTGTGCAGTGCCGTAAGGACAGATAGCCTAAAAAGCCAAATTGCTTGATGCTTTGCACTGCCATTGATTTCCCCTAAATCTCAATGTGACGTTTTAATGAATGCTTTATCGTGATTCGAGCTTTAACTGCTTTTACAATTAGGGCATCTACATAGCCCATTGATGCGTAAAAATAGATATATGGTAAAAAATCTATTCATATTGCAAATCGATATCTCTTCTTTAGAATGATAATTCGATATTGAACGCCAAAAAGCATTTGAAGGAGGCTTTTCTCTCCTAGGGAGCTCCCTTGAATTCAGAATTAGCGGAGCGTCTTTGAGAGAGGTCGTTTGGCACACACAAATAGAAGTTTTGGAGGCAGTAGTGGTCTATGTTATTGTCCTCCATTTGAGCTGTTTGTTAGCGTAGTTTAGTGACATCCAGTAGCCAGTGACAGGGTGACAGTCCATCTCCAACAGAGGAGGGATAGTGAAAGAGAGCTAGCGCCCGTGTGCGCTGTCACTTTCAGGTCTGACTGGAAGTCTGCAAGTGAGACGGAGTGAGTCTCGGAAAAAGAACCCAGACCTCAGCTTTTAAAGAGAGGGGCGTCCATAGGTTGGGCTATGCATATTTGTAATCAAACCAATCAGAGACCTCTGATATTTAGGCTCGAGCAACCAGGCAGCACACCCGCTCAAAAGAAGAAAAGCGGTCGCAATTTAGGGATTGTATCCATCGTTTTAAGCCTCTATTAATGGCTTTCGCCAGATGTTAGTATTACTAGTTCGTGTCTTGTCAGATTTGAGAATCAGCAGAGCGCGAAGGGGAACAACGCGAGCTTGATTTGCTAATGTGCCCACTTTTGAAACGAATATCACCACCACTGCTGCTTACTCTCAATATTTCTTTCCATTTAGCGCCGACGGATTACCTCTTGCCTGGTCATCGTTTCCAAGGAGTTGAAACGGGAGTGGTGCTGGTGCCGGGGATTTTTACTTATTCTTTGACGCGCTCCGACTACTTGTGTGGAGGAAATGGCAACGCCAGTGTTTGAGAGAGGACCCCAACTGGAAGAGAGAGGAAACCGGACCTGAATGACAGGATACAGCAGCCGACCTGAGACATATCCAGACACATTTCAACTGCTTTAGTCAAGACACTTCTGCTTTATTTGTTTTCTTTCGGCCCAAGCCTGAACATAAGGAAGAATAACAGGCCCTGAAAAACCTTGGGAGGAGTTTTATTTCGTTTTTCGTTTTTCCTCATTTTATTTTGTTTCTAACAAAACAAGGATGCATTGTGGATTAGTGCTGTTCCTCTTAATGGGAATCTTCTTCGTCGCTAAGGCTTTCAAAAATGGTAAGTGACAACTGATATTCCCCCGGCTGTGCTGGGCTAGCCTATTTATCCTGATGTTTTTAAGGATTAACCGTCTCTAAACCTTCGCTGATGTTTTTCTGACTCGTTACGCGTTCACCTGCCTGTCTTCCCTGCGGGTTAGTGCTGCCATTGTTACAGATAAATTACTGTAGTGTGGGTCCTTCTATTTTTCAGATGTTATAAAACGTTTGGGCACAGTAGCCTAGTGCTAGGGTACTTCCCTCTTTCTTTGCTGTAGCAAATACATGTAGGCGGCACTTTATTGTTCGTTTCCACTATGAGCAAACTTATTTACGATAGAATGAATAGAGAGACATAAGAAAGAATGAACCGCCATATTTCAAATTCTCTTGAATATTGCATTGTATCCTATTCAAAACACATTTTCAAGTACTTTACATGGCAGATGGTAGCTATAATACAAAAGCATGACTGCGCACACATAAATGAAGATAAAGTGAGAGGCTAATTTGGACTACTTGAAGTGGCTTGTCTCTAGACACGAGAAAGGGCTCGTTATTCTCCGGGGCTTGTAAAAATGGTCTGTATGAAAAGGGAAACAAGTTTTATACGGATCTGCGTGAATCTAACAAACATTACGAGCATCATTCGTTAATATAGATTACTCAGCAAACGAATAATAGATGGCATAGATATTTGGTTTTATGTTATCATGAATACATAGACTACCCCAAAAACAAATAAATTATGCTCCTCACAGATAATCTGTGAAAAAAATAGAGTCTATCATTTTTTATTGTTTGGCGTTATTGCCATATGACACATTGTCTACAAGTCGCATGGCACCATATGTGCCATTCCCATGGAGACTCCGCCATACCCCGCCACAGCCACAGTGTAGTAGCAGCTCCCCGTCCACTCTCGGTCTACTACATGAATCCATGACTCCCTGCCGGGGCTAATGGTCCTTGGTCATTAGGAGTTGTTCTAGATATTAGCTGTTTGTGACATTTCACATCATTTTTTACTAGCCTATTTAAAAAAACATTATTTTTTTTACTTTAATTGACAAGCGATTAACGTCAACCGTTTTGGCCCAACATAAACTGCCACAATTAACAGTAGGCTATAGGCGAAACTTTTCCTAATGTTTGTGAACAATTGTTTTGTATACCATCCTTATATATGCTTGTCAAATAAAATGTGTACCATACTGTGTTATCTGAGCAAATTAATACAATGAAAAGTAAATATAACACATTTATTAAAATGTGGGAGAAATTCATAATCTTTAGCGCATTCACTGTCAGAAATGATTGACTTTACCGTGTGTCTTTGCATGTAGACCTATCCAATGTAGCCAAAACGCATATTCCATTTGTTTGGTATCTAGTTTAGACATATTTAGACACTGTGGGTATATGTTTATATGGAGTTAGCTTATCATTTATCAGCCTAAATATATATATTTTTTAATTATTCAAACAATCATGTTCGACTCCAGTTTGATTTTGAAAACACGCCTATTTACTCTCTATCTTCATCGGGACAATATTTAGATTAAAAACACACATTTTCTGCATTGAATTCTAGCCAACATTATTGATTCATTTGAATCCCTGTATCTGTGTCACATTGGGCTGTCGTGCTGACTGTCTTTTCTCCCCTTTCTTTCTTGCAGACAAGTGTGGGGACAACATCAGAATAACCAATGCGAATTACCTCACATCGCCTGGGTATCCGACATCATATTTGCCATCTCAGAAATGCGTTTGGGTGATAACAGCGCCTGGACCTCACCAAAGAATTCTAATCAACTTTAACCCGCATTTCGATCTCGAGGACAGAGAGTGCAAGTAAGTTGACTTGGCTGCCCTCTACGTCGTTCATGCATATTGTACATGAAAGCCCGCCATCTAGTGGCTATGGAATTATTGCGAGCGCAGCGCTGCCTGCATGTGTGAGGCAGGAGTGTTTCAAAAAAAATACTTGCTTCAGAGTTTATTTTCTTGTCATTGTCTGAGAAAGATTTTACTCATAGGACTTAATATTTTTCAGATTCTCATGGGTCTTTCCATTGAGGAAGTAAGCCCATTTAGTCTAAACTTCTATACATTCATTATACATTTCTCTTCCTCTTCTCATCGAACATAGTCCATTAGAAGGGGAACTGACCCGTCTTGCTGGGTCAGTTACAATTCCCTGTTTGACTTTTAATCTTTAAGGTGTTATGCCACTCTAGGTCAAACGGTTAACCTGTTGTCGGAGAGGTCTAAGCCAGGCAGCCAGGCTATGAAACCGTATAGCTCCACTGTTATGTGATGAGCTTGCTGCCTCCCTGTGTCAGTGGTGCCCTGAGGTGAAGCAATGTCTCAGCCTGGGCTGGCTGGCTGCCTATCCCTCTGTCTCTGCCTGCGCCCCAAACCCTGCCCTGTTCCCGGCTCCCTGTGTGTGTTCCCTCTGTGCCTTTGTTTACGCTGGAGGGGCAGCTTGAGAACACAGAGTGAACAGGGATGGATACTGTTACTGTATCCCCACTACGCACTACGTCCAAGCACTCTCTCTGTCTTTCTCTCTCACTGCTATTCCATTTGTGTTTCCGCGGAATACCATATAGGCCTGTAGATTGTACCGTTTTAATAGGATCTCTGCCCACTGGGCACAGATGTCCGTTTAACAACTAGTTTTGGTCTACACTTGATTGAGTTGTCAACTAATGTGGATTCAAAGTGAACTCAACAATAATATGAACCATGTCGTTGGATTTAGGTGAAAAGTTTGGTGGGAAAAAAGAGGCTGTGGGTTATACCGCTTTACTGCTTCTATAAAGGGCCATTCTGTGATTTACTGCTTCTATAAAGGGCCATTCTGTGATTTACTGCTTCTATAAAGGGCCATTCTGTGATTTACTGCCTGGTTGACCACTGCCGTCTTCCAGAGGAGGGTCCTGGTGGTCCTGACTTTTCCCAGCTCAGATTTAATCACCCAGGGACTGTTAAAATGTCTCCAGGCACAAGGCTACTGCGTGTGTGTGTGTGTGTGTGTGTGTGTGTGTGTGTGTGTGTGTGTGTGTGTGTGTGTGTGTGTGTGTGTGTGTGTGTGTGTGTGTGTGTGTGTGTGTGTGTGTGTGTGTGTGTGTGTGTGTGTGTGTGTGTGTGTGTGTGTGTGGACATATAGAAAGAGGAAACAATACTTTTGTTAATGGAATTAACCAGGAATGAGTTTCCTGTGTTTAAACACACACACAAAAAGCAAGAAATTCAGCCTCAAGGCACAAAATGCAATATGGCTTCCCTTTTTTCAGTTGAAATTAAATGTCCTCGGTGAACTTCAAGTTTGATCATTTCCGTGTTGTTTACAAATGATTTCTAACGTTTCAGTCCACATCCATTGAAGGGTTCTGTTTTCCACGTCGGGGCTGACCTGCCATGCAGCTAATTGCTTGTCCCTCCGTACATTTGTTAGTTGCGTATAAAGAGCATGTTATTTTCCTTGTTACAACCTTTGCCAAACGTCCTTATTATGTTTGGAGCAGAGCCAGGGTTTACAGTGTTTTTACTGTGTAATGCTGCCCGTGGAGTGGTCACGGGTTACAAACCACAGTGCTAGAGGGAAGCACACTAACAACAACTAACCTGCAGAGACATCTTTGAAACTTAATCAAGTCACTAGTGATTCATGTGGTTCATGCAGTTCATGTGTCCCAAATGGCACCTTATTCCCTATTTAGTGCAGTACTTTTGGCCAGAGCCCATAGGGTTTCCCATAAGGCTCTGGCCAAAAGTGGTGCACTCTAGGGAATAGGGTGCCATTTGGGAAGCAGTAATATACAGTGGAGAAACAGGGTCGGCTTGACCTCAAGGCTCTTCTACTTGAACCACTTCTCCTCTACACTGTTTGGTCTGGTAGCGTTTCATAGTCCACGTTTTAATCCAGCACTTTTCACGGGACTTTAGTTCCACTAGTTTGCCCTTACGTGTTCACTTTAGACTGGATCGGGAAGATGGCCAGTGACACTGGCTGAGTCCCAAATAGCACCCTATCCCCTACATAGTGCACTACTTTTGACCAGAGCCCATTAGGGCCCTGGTCAGAAGTACTGCACTATATAGGGAATAGGCTGGAGTTTAAGATGCAGTCATTAAATTAGGCTCTCTTATTTGTCTTGGCCCTAGGTCTCAACTCAAGTAGCCTAATGGTGCTTAGTAAAGTGAAGGCCACTCATTGTGTTAATAACTAGAGGGACATGTCATAATGTAGATAAGTCAATTAGGGCATGGGAGGGGGAGATACTGTATGTGCTTCATGCCATGGTGTCTTTGTGTTGCTAGATAGCGGTTGGGTTGGTGCGATTTGTACAGCAGCAGTAATCAGACTTCCATGGGCCATCCAGTCGCAGCTCAACTCAGACAAACACCCCTTGCATAATGGAAACTGATGAAGGCAAGTCCCAGAATGGAAGCCTTGCCTTGCTTATCTGATGGACCAGTGCGTAGGGGGTAAGCAGGCAGCTACAATGCAAGCCTCAGTGCGCTCCCCTGCAATTTAATTATTGGTTCAAATGGAACACACATGCTCCACATGTGCTCCTACATTGCCGTTATCAGCCAACCAAACAAAAACCAAACAAAAGGCTGAGTCTACCTCTGTTGTTACACGTGTGACTGGCTGACGGGTTTGTTTGAAAGGTTAGGGCTGCATTCCAAATGGCGCCCTATTCCCTTTATAGTGCACTACTTTTGACCAGAGCCCTATGGGCCCTGTGTTCTCCACTATATAGGGAACAGGGTTCCATTTGGGACTCAGACTCAGTCTACAACTCGTATCCTGAGAGAGTGGAGAGTTGGAGGAAGACCGTTCGCCAGTAGATAAGGACTAAGTGGCCATTGAACTGTGAATGTGGGAAATGTTTACCTTTCTTGTCATGTTGTATAGACTCTCGTGCTGTGTTTTTGGGTTACGCCACCGTTGTAGCTCTCACAAACCAAATGACGTTTGAGGTAAAAGCCTGGTCCGCCAAGACAAATATTTGGACTCAATTTGCTCTGAAGTTAACTTCAGACTTAGATAACCTTGGCTATAAAAAACCTTGCAGAGGGTGATGCTGTTGCTTTCTATGAAAGCTGCTTTGGTTGGAATCAACATTCCACCAATAAGATGTGCTTTTGACAGCACAATGAATCATTGATGTGCTTGGATCCTCTGACCAAACAAAAAATCGAACCAATTTTTTCTATGCCTACATAATGTGAAATCCCCTCATAGCTTTGGTGAAGACTGCTGAAGAGTAGAGTTGCCTTTTGGAGGAAAGCGGGGTTCAAATTGAGCGATGGGGTAAGAAGAGGAGAGGTTGCTTTCTATATGAAAATCCTCTTTTCTATGTTTTTGAGTAAAGATAGGTTCATATGTCGAGATGAAAAGAGAGAAGATGATTCCTTCTATATGCGAGTGAGTCTCCTTACTCCTTCCTCCCTCTTCTTTCCGCCTGTCCTGTGTTTGCTGGACCTCAGAGAACAGTGAATTCCTGTGTGACAGCCCATGCAGTCCTGAGATGGCGAGGAGACATGGAGGGTAGGGGGAAATATTCGGGGAATGCCTTCTGAAGAAGGCCCTTTGTGGTGGGAGAGGAGAGAGGAGGAGAGAGGGGGAGAGAGGAGGAGAGAGGGGAGAAGGGAGTCAGTCAGTCAGTGAGTGAAAGCTTCAGCTCGTCTAACACACAATTCCTCAGAAGTTAAATCCCCACTAACTGAACTCTCCACTAACTGAACTCTCCACTAACTGAGCTCCCCACTAGCTGAGCTCTCCACTAACTGAGCTCCCCATTAGCTGAGCTCTCCACTAACTGAGCTCCCCATTAGCTGAGCTCTCCACTAACTGAGCTCCCCATTAGCTGAGCTCTCCACTAACTGAACTCCCCACTAACTGAGCTCCCCACTAACTGAGCTCCCCACTAACTGAGCTCCCCACTAACTGAGCTCCCCACTAACTGAACTCCCCACTAACTGAGCTCCCCACTAACTGAGCTCCCCACTAGCTGAGCTCCCCACTAACTGAACTCCCCACTAACTGAGCTCTCCACTAACTGAGCTCTCCACTAACTGAGCTCCCCACTAACTGAACTCCCCACTAACTGAGCTCTCCACTAACTGAGCTCCCCACTAACTGAGCTCCCCACTAACTGAGCTCCCCACTAACTGAGCTCCCCACTAACTGAGCTCCCCACTAGCTGAGCTCCCCACTAACTGAGCTCCCCACTAACTGAGCTCCCCACTAACTGAGCTCCCCACTAACTGAGCTCCCCACTAGCTGAGCTCCCCACTAACTGAGCTCCCCACTAACTGAGCTCCCCACTAACTGAGCTCCCCACTAACTGAGCTCCCCACTAACTGAGCTCCCCACTAACTGAGCTCTCCACTAACTGAGCTCCCCACTAACTGAGCTCCCCACTAACTGAGCTCCCCACTAACTGAGCTCCCCACTAACTGAGCTCTCCACTAACTGAGCTCTCCACTAGCTGAGCTCTCCACTAGCTGAGCTCCCCACTAACTGAGCTCTCCACTAACTGAACTCCCCACTAACTGAGCTCTCCACTAACTGAGCTCCCCACTAACTGAGCTCCCCACTAACTGAGCTCCCCACTAACTGAGCTCCCCACTAACTGAGCTCCCCACTAGCTGAGCTCCCCACTAACTGAGCTCCCCACTAACTGAGCTCCCCACTAACTGAGCTCCCCACTAGCTGAGCTCCCCACTAGCTGAGCTCCCCACTAACTGAGCTCCCCACTAACTGAGCTCCCCACTAACTGAGCTCTCCACTAACTGAGCTCCCCACTAACTGAGCTCCCCACTAACTGAGCTCCCCACTAACTGAGCTCTCCACTAACTGAGCTCCCCACTAACTGAGCTCCCCACTAACTGAGCTCTCCACTAACTGAGCTCTCCACTAACCGAACTCCCCACTAACCGAGCTCCCCACTAACCGAGCTCCCCACTAACTGAGCTCCCCACTAGCTGAGCTCCCCACTAACTGAGCTCCCCACTAACTGAGCTCCCCACTAACTGAGCTCCCCACTAGCTGAGCTCTCCACTAACTGAGCTCCCCACTAGCTGAGCTCCCCACTAACTGAGCTCCCCACTAACTGAGCTCCCCACTAACTGAGCTCCCCACTAGCTGAGCTCCCCACTAACTGAGCTCTCCACTAACTGAGCTCTCCACTAACTGAGCTCCCCACTAACTGAGCTCCCCACTAACTGAGCTCTCCACTAACTGAGCTCTCCACTAACTGAGCTCCCCACTAACTGAGCTCTCCACTAACTGAGCTCTCCACTAACTGAGCTCTCCACTAACTGAGCTCCCCACTAACTGAGCTCCCCACTAACTGAGCTCCCCACTAGCTGAGCTCCCCACTAGCTGAGCTCCCCACTAACTGAGCTCTCCACTAACTGAGCTCTCCACTAACTGAGCTCTCCACTAACTGAGCTCCCCACTAGCTGAGCTCCCCACTCCGTCCCCTAGCCCCCCCCCTCCATCTCCCCTGCTACTGACTGTGACTGCCCGTAACTCAAGGCTTGAAAAAGCAGCCTTTTCTTCTCTCTAATTATGACCCCCTCCCCTCTCCTGTCGAGTAGCCCCCTCAGAGAGCCACATACCCTGCTGGGAAGACAAACACTCTTCGCTGTGGTCTGAGACAATACACATCCTGCCTGCCTGCCCTCTGCCCTCCACTCTCCGCCTGCCCTGCCGGGCATTCCTCCTGGCTAGCCCTGCTGGACTAAAGGCTTGCAACCTAAATGGCACCCTATTCCCTGTAGAGTGCCCCATAGGCCTCTGGTCAAACGTAGTGCACTATGTAGGGAAAAGGGTGCCATTTGGGACACAGGCCAAGACTAGAGACATGAGTTACAGCAGGGAAAAGCAGGGGAAAGTGTACTCAGCCCCCTACTGGTTCTGGAGAGTTCTGTTTCATGCAGGTCTTTTTGTTCATCACGAATCCTAAGACCCTGACTGACTCATAGGTTCGTAACACAACACTTCATGTTTAACAATGAAGACCACCTGTTCCTCTCAGAGTAGACGAGGGGTACTGTGAAGAAGGAGGGGGTTTGTGCATGGGACTCACTGCTGTGACTGCTTCCCCGGTACTGCCACACAAGCCTGCCTGGGTCTGAAGCTCCCTGCTGGGGTTGGGATATCAGTGGGCCCTCTCTCCTCTGTGGAGAGGCTCCATCTCTGTGTGGAAGTGCCCCATAACTCTCCCCAGAAATCCCCTGAATAAAGTGCACTGACTCTCCCACTCACTTCCCCTCTCACTCCCTGGATGCATCCCATATGCCACCCTATTCCCTATATAGTGCACTTAGTTTGACCAGAGCCCTATAAGCACAATAGGGCAATATAGAAGGAATAGGGTGCCATTTGGGACGCAGACCCTCTCTCACGCTCGTCCGCTGCACAAGCAAATATGGAGTTGGTGAGTGGGCTGCGTGATCGTCCATCAGCCCCCGTTGTCATGGAGGAAAATAAATAAGGCAGGAATGTAACGAGGCTTTTTTTATTCTCTGTCGGCACGTTCAGGTCTTTTAAAACAGGCAGGCGGTCTGTGACCTCTTAGCGCCAGGGGAAGAGATTTGGGCTGACATGAATTGTTGGAGATACTTATAGCCTGACGAACAGACAGGACTTCTAGTTGTTTATGGGTCTCTTTGGTGTGAGTACGTGTCAGTGAAGCAGTTACGCTGTACAACATCAAAGCAGAGTTGAGGTAACAGAGGCAGATCTGCTCAACGAGACAACATGCAGAGAGCAGCAGCACTGTGTATTTTAACTACAGACGAGGACAATATCGGCTGAAATGATGCACCTGGTCCGCCTGCAGAGTTGTACAGTAGGAACTACATTGTATCTCAAATTACATTACAGCAGCAACACTGATAGCAATTTGTTTCAAGGTGAGTTCGTGGGCAGTTAGTGAATTATCACAAATCGTAACTTGCCATAACAGAAAAGAGGACACAGGTTTTTCAGAAAGCCCTGTTTTTCTGCTACATTCACAGCATACAGAAAGACTTCTGGCCAGTCCGGTGACCCATTAAAACTAGTGTAATTAGCATTTCCCAGCAGATGAAAGCCCTGTCTAAACTATCTCTCTGGGGTCATGTTTAAAAGAGAGGTTCACCTCTGTCATAAGATAGAGGACAAAAGGCTTAAAAAGAGAGTGGTGTAGGAATCCTCTTGACTCTTCTCTCTCTCTCTCTCTCTTTCTCTCTCTCTCTCTCTCTCTCTCTCTCTCTCTCTCTCTCTCTCTCTCTCTGTCTCTCTCTCTCTCTCTCACTCTCTCTCACTCTCTCTCTCTCACTCTCTCTCTCTCATTTCTCTCTTATGTTACTCAAAGGGTTAATGGTGGCAAAAGTCCTTTGGCTAATGAGCAGGATTTAAATGTGTGTGTGTGTGTGTGTGTGTGTGTGTGTGTGTGTGTGTGTGTGTGTGTGTGTGTGTGTGTGTGTGTGTGTGTGTGTGTGTGTGTGTGTGTGTGTGTGTGTGTGTGTGTGTGTGTGTGTGTGTGTGTGTGTGTCTATCCCTGGCTGGGGCTAGACTAGAGGAGATGGGTTTGCCGGTAGTGAAGTGTTGACCTTGGCCAGTGTTGGAAGGGCAGCCTGATTGAAAAGCTTTCTTGCCGTGACATCTGCCGTCCTCCCTGCTGCTCTGTCACTACTTTGATTCATGCGCGCCCAGCTCACGCACACCACGACCGGGAGGCGAGCCACTCTTCTACCCCGCAGGAGGGGACTCCACTTCAGAGGAGGAGGAGAAGGAAGAGGAGGGGAAGATGAAACAGGAGGGGACTCCACTTCAGAGGAGGAGGAGAAGGAAGAGGAGGGGAAGATGAAACAGGAGGGGACTCCACTTCAGAGGAGGAGGAGAAGGAAGAGGAGGGGAAGATGAAACAGGAGGGGACTCCACTTCAGAGGAGAAGGAAGAGGAGGGGAAGATGAAACAGGAGGGGACTCCACTTCAGAGGAGGAGGAGAAGGAAGAGGAGGGGAAGATGAAACAGGAGGGGACTCCACTTCAGAGGAGGAGGAGAAGGAAGAGGAGGGGAAGATGAAACAGGAGGGGACTCCACTTCAGAGGAGGAGGAGAAGGAAGAGGAGGGGAAGATGAAACAGGAGGGGACTCCACTTCAGAGGAGGAGGAGAAGGAAGAGGAGGGGAAGATGAAACAGGAGGGGACTCCACTTCAGAGGAGGAGGAGAAGGAAGAGGAGGGGAAGATGAAACAGGAGGGGACTCCACTTCAGAGGAGGAGGAGAAGGAAGAGGAGGGGAAGATGAAACAGGAGGGAGAAGAAGAAAGGAATGATAGGAGTATGGGGACTCAGTCGTAAATCAGGAAAAAAAGCAGAATTGCAGACCTATAACTCTGCTACGCAACGATATAAAGATATCATGTTTCAGGTTTATTTAATCATCTATGTTCACTGAGAATGGATGATTTAGTATCTGAGTTTTGTTTGGTTGCGGCCTGTTTAGTGTTTTCCCTCCAGAGCCATATAAGCATCCCTATATGGATTTTTAGTGAATGATGTCACAGCCCACACAGCTGAGGGATTTCTTGTAGTATGCCTTGCCTTTTTATCCAAAACAGACTCCCAGGAAAATAACTTCATGGACAAGTACATGGTTGCATCCCAAATGTCACCATACTCCCTACAAAGTGCACTGTTCCCTGCATAGTCTGTATGGGTCCTGGTCAAAAGTAGTGCACTATGCAGGGAATAGGGCACCGTTGGGACCATACTCCCTACAAAGTGCACTGTTCCCTGCATAGTCTGTATGGGTCCTGGTCAAAAGTAGTGCACTATGCAGGGAATAGGGCACCGTTGGGATTCAGCCCATGATTAGAGAACTGCATTGTCTCTATCCGGACACAGATCTATGGACTGTAAGAAATTCATACAAATTTTAATTCCAGAGAAAGAGGAAGAAGCATTAAACACTCAGGTTGTAATTCAATGAGTGAGCTGTTTCCAAAAGACATTGGCAATATACGCATGCAGTCTCAACTCACTCGCTTTTCACATAAGCATAATATGATTAGCAACAGGTTTTTCTTTAGCTCACCTCCTCCTCACTTCTCTCTCTGTCTCCATGTAAGAGAGGCTGTTTTCAACATGGAGCTTTTCTGGTTGCGCTCGAAACAACAAAAGGGGGAAATAAACCAGGGGTAATTATGAGATGGCTGTAGGAAGAGGGGGGGTGAGTAGAAAACAGTACTTCACAGTGCTTCTCTTCTCCTCCGCCCTCCACCCTCCCAGTCCCTATAGGAAAGAGTCCACGGAATCCTGTTTTAATTGATGAGGCCTATTGGAGGTTGTGGAGGTCTGTTGACGTGGCCGGCTGAGGCTGTAGTCAGTGGTGTTAATACACCTTGTCTGGGCATGTCAGCCCTGTTTGGTTTAGTGCCGTAGTCCTGAACGGCCCTCAGGGTTTGATTGATGTGCCCTTGTTTCTCAGGTCCTCCCAGACCTGTTTGTTGCCCTAAAGCCTCCTTGCTTCGTAGGAGAGGCTTTGAAGGCCAAGTGGGTTTGTTTTGCAGTAGGTAGGAAAGTCCTATTTCAGGCTGGCTGGATTCCAAACGTCCTCGGTCCATAGTTTTCCGTCCGTCTCTGTGATTATGCACACCGTGGAGTGGTTTGCCAACCTGTTCGTCGATAGTTGGTGTGGTGTTTCCCGGGCCCTCACTCCACAGCTCTCTGGAGGTTGACACGGGTGTGTGTGTTTGTGCATGCCTGCGTCTATGTTTGTGTGTGGGCTGACTGCAAGCGGGAGGCAGCGGCAGCGGGAAATCAGGCAGTGATGGATGTCTCTGGACCCCGCTAATCTCTGATTGAGTTAAAGCTACTCCACAAACCCCCGCTTTGTTGGCTTTCCCACTTGATCTCTTCTCTGTAAATCAACAAAGCTACCGCCTTTTCCTCACATCATAATTATATTACCTAAATAGCCTCAATAGGCACATGGATGCTATATTTTGTCCTTCTGCACCACTATATAGTACCCTTTTAAGATTGAATTGTTTCACAGTGGGGTGCTAGTGGCCTCCCTGTTACAATACCCTACCCTGGTGCCACCCCCTACCCCTGAACCGCGCCACCCCTAAAAAGGGTCATAGAGAGGGCCTCTCACCTCCTCTCCTCGCCATCCTTAGGCCCTTCAGAGGCTAGAGGGGGACATGGGCTGCATATAGCGGCACCCATTTCCCTATAGTGCATTACTTTGACCTAGAGCCTCTGGTCAAAAGTAATGCACTATATAGGGACTAGGGTGCAGTTTAGGACGCAAGCATGGTCAGAGGCAGCTAGTTACTAGGCGAATGGGCTCCAGCCAGACCAGGGTGTGCATGTAAGGCCCAGTAAGGAGAGGTGAGTAAATTCGCCTTCCAAAAACTAGGCTAGCCCATCAGATCAGCACTTTAATCAGCATGGGCAGTGGGTAAAGACTGGGCAATGCCAACCCCTCCATACACCCTACTCTCTGCCCGGGCCACAGCCCTCAGCTCACACATGTTGTTTTTGTTGTTGTGGAAGAGATGCACTGCTTGACACCTCCCCCTCACAGCCTTCTCAGCATGGCCTATTTGGCTTCCGAACAACATCCTCGTTAGACAAATCAAGTATATTAAAGTGTGAACAAAAGGGAATTTTGATTGGAAATGAGGATGGGATGAGGCAGCCATGAGAAGAGGATGTGAGCGTCCCTGGCTATCTGGCAATCAGTCAAATAACTGGTCACGCCAAAATACATGTGGCTCACACATTCCAAATGACTCCTGTTGTTTTCTTATCGTCGTCCTCTTCCGCTTCCTGTCAGAGCAGAAATAAAGAGGATACCTAGTCAGTTGCATAACCTCTGAATCAGAGAGGTTGCTGGGGCTGCCTTAATCAACATCCTTGTCATCGGCACCCGGGGAGCAGTTGTTGGTTAACGTCCTTTATTCAAACGGCAGAACAGCAGGGATTCCCCGGCTCAGGGATTCAAACCAGCGACCTTTCAGTTACTGGCCCAACACTCTTAAGCACTAGGCTACCTGCCACTTCTGTCTTTATGTGTGTGTGTGTGATAGAGTAGAAAGGGCGCCCTGCACAAAATCCCTTTTCCTTCTGTCCTCCCTGCTCCCCTCTCCAGCCAATAACTGGGCTATCCCAGACTTCTATCCCAGCCCCTACAGACTCCCAGCTGGCTGTATGTCTCTCTGACCTGGTCCAGCGCTAGCAGGGCCCGGCCTCCCATAACCCCTTGCTGTTTCTATGCTGTAGTCTTCTGGGAGGGTGGATGGGGAGGAAGAGAGAGGTGAATGGGCCTTTTTAATTGAATAAGTCCCAGTACAGTTATTACTATTGCCCGCCAGCTCCCTAGCCAGTGTGGAGCCAGATAAAAGCATCAGGGGACGGCTGAGTGAGAGAGGAGATGGGCCTGTCTTGGTTTATCCTTCTCTGTTCTACCCGGCAAGAGCAGGGGACGACACTGACCCTTCGCCCCCAGACCGTCAGCGTTTTTCATGTTGTCACCCATTAGCCTAATACTACCACTACCACACTCTTTCTCTTTCTCTTTCTCTTTCTCTCTCTCTTTCTCTCTCTCTCTCTCTCTCTCTCTCTCTCTCTCTCTCTCTCTCTCTCTCTCTCTCTCTCTCTCTCTCTCTCTCTCCTCATTGTGGAGAGGAAAAAAGCCTAGAAATGCCACCTAATGGCTTTACCTCTGTTTGACCCCGTTCCTCCGCCTCCCCTCCCCCCACTCTTAGAATCCACTGTGCAGAATACACACAGCTCATTACTCAAGAGGGAGGGAGGGAGGGAGCATGCATCTCACAGTAGTCAACAAATGGGCCATATAGTTTGAAAATTATCTTGTTTTTGAATGTGCGTGTCTGTTTTTTTCTTATTTTTTACATATGTCTTGCTCGCCGTGCTGGCTGTCTCGTAAATCAGAAGTCATACCGTATCTTCTCTTCAGTCCCACACAAAGTTCAGTGGGTCATGAGTCCATTGTTTACAGTGAAATACTTGTTGACCCTCTTCTTCCGCCTTCCTACTTGCCTCTTATTTTCATAGCATTCATCATATCATCATCATAATGAAATGGATTAGAGGGACAATAATTATTTGTATGGTACGGTATTCCTTCGCGGCAGAGGCACTTCCTCTTCTCATACTCTTCCTGTACAGTGTCAGAGTGACCCTAGGATGACCCTGTATATGTGCTCTGTGATTGGCTGTCAGTTACACTGAGAGGACATGGGGTCAGGCATCATTACAGGAGACATGTGCAGGGCAGGGAAGGCTCACTGACCGCAGGGTCACGTGTCATGGCAGGCAGCCCTATAGAGGTCCTATGAAAGTATTAAAATAAAAATTTGATGGCCGGCCCCCATTCATGCTTCATGCCGGCATTCTAGCTTTAGTGGTATAGGGCCAGGGAGACTAGGAAAGGAGGGGTAGGGTGAAGAGGGACAGAGGGGATGAGGTGTGACACATAACCGCCAGCCCCCCATCCCCCTTTTATTACCCTTGACTTGTCATTGTTGTAACAATGGCCCTAGGAACTGTCGGGGTCTTAATTTACAATCGAGAGTAAGAAATGTAGAATAGAACAGGTGCAATTTTGACATTTGATTGTGCATCATTCAACAGTTTTTCTCTTGTTATGTCAGCCACCGTCAGTCAATCAATTAGCCATGTCAGTTAACCATTTTTGGATTGGTAGTCAGTCTAGCCAGCTATCTAAACTGGTAGTAATCATGGCTGAATACTGACCGAGCACTCAGGGCATGGGCCCAGGTCCCTGGCCTCCAGGGGGCCCACATTGATTTTCTTAGTCATTCTCACTCAGATATCAAATTAAGATGGCATAAGTCATGGCAAAATGAGTAGAATTGCAGGAAATTTGCTTTAAAACGGCAAGATTTATCACCATCTCATGGCAAAATGAATAAAAGTGCAGGAAATTAGCTGTAAAACTGAAGAAAAAAAGATCTGTGCCCCATGGTAAAATTTGTAGAATTTAATGAATTTTTAAAATAAAATTGCTACATTTTCTCGCAGTCTAATGGCAAAATGTGTAGAATTGCAGAAAATGTGCTTTAAAACGGCAACATTTTCTCTACGCTCCGTGGCAAAAAAAATATAGAATTGCAAGAAATGAACCTTAAAACTCACATCCGCCGTCAATAGGGGGACCACTAAAATATTTTGTCAGGGTAGCCCCAATCCAAATCGTATTTAGGGCCCCCAAAAGGCTAAATCCAGCCCTGATCTAAACCGTGCTGCAGTATAGCCCCTCTCCTCTTCTCTCTTCTTCTCTTCTCTCCTCTTCTTTCCTCTCCTCTCCTTTCTCTGTTATCTCAGATATCAAGGTGGGACAAATGGGAGCTGTCCTCTCAGTAATAGCCCCAGAAATGGCTCACTGACACAGACAATATGAGGACCTGCTACTCTGCTACTGTCTGTGTCTACCTTATCGTCTTTTTTTTCTTCCTTCTTTCTTTTCTTTTCAAATTTCCAATCTTCTCTCTCTCTCTCTATTTTTACAAGGTTGCTAGTTACTCTGTTGTGGAATTTATCCAAGGTTTGGTTTGTACAGTACAGTATACAGTGGCGTGCGAAAGTATTCACCCCCTTTGGCATTTTTCCTATTTTGTTGCCTTACAACCTGGAATTAAAATGTATTTTTGGGGGGTTTGTATCATTTGATTTACACAACATGCAAAATATTTTTTTATTGTGAAACAAACAAGAAATAAGACACAAAAACGGAAAACTCGATCGTGCACCCCCTATAGTCAAAACTTTGTAGTAGAGGTCGATCGATTAATTAGGGCCGATTTCAAGTTTTCATAACAATTGGAAATCGGTATTTTTGGATGCCGATTTTGCCAATATATATATATATATATATATATTTTTTTTATTTTATTTTTTTTACTCTCCAAAAATATATATATTTTCTTATTTTCAATGACGGCCTAGGAACGGTGCGTTAACTGCCTTGTTCAGGGGCAGAACAACAGATTTTTACCTTGTCAGCTCAGGGATTCAATCTTGCAACCTTACGCTTAACTAGTCCAACGCTCTAACCACCTGCCTCTCATTGCACTCCACGAGGAGCCCGCCTGTTACGCGAATGCAGTAAGAAGCCAAGGTAAGTTGCTAGCTAGCATTAAACTTATCTTATAAAAAACAATCAATCAATCATAATCACTAGTTATAACTACACATGGTTGATGATATTACTAGTTTGACCCAAGGCTCGTATTTCTGTGTGTTATTATGTTATAATTAAGTCTATGATTTGACTGAGCAGTCTGACTGAGCGATGGTAGGCACCAGCAGGCTCGTAAGCATTCTTTCAAACAGCACTGTTCGTCAAAGGTATATGAAATACAAATCGTATAGAGAGAAATAGTCCTATAATTCCTATAATAACTACAACCTAAAACTTCTTACCTGGGAATATTGAAGACTCATGTTAAAAGGAACCATCAGCTTTCATGAGTTCTGAGCAAAGAACTTAACATTAGCTTTCTTACATGGCACATATTGCACTTCTCCAACACTTTGTTTTTGCATTATTTAAACCAAATTGAACATGTTTCATTATTTATTTGAGGCTAAATTGATTTTATTGATGTATTATATTAAGTTTAAATAAGTGTTCATTCAGTATTGTTGTAATTGTCATTATTACAAATATATATATATTTTTTAAATCGGCCGATTAATCGGTATCGGCTCTTTTGGTCCTCCAATAATCGGTATCGGTATCGGCGTTGAAAAATCATAATCGGTCGACCTCTACTTTGTAGAGCCACCTTTTGCCGCAATTACAGCTGCAAGTCTTTTGGGGTATGTTTCTATAAGCTTGGCACATCTAGCCACTGCGATTTTTGCCCATTCTTCAAGGCAAACCTGCTCCAGCTCCTTCAAGTTGGATGGGTTCCACTGGTGTATAGCAATCTTTAAGTCATAAGACAGATTCTCAATTGGATTGAGGTCTGGGCTTTGACTAGGCCATTCCAAAACATTTAAATGTTTCCCCTTAAACCACTTGAGTGTTTCTTTAGCAGTATACTTAGGGTCATTGTCCTGCTGGAAGGTGAACCTCCGTCCCATTCTCAAATCTCTGGAAGATTGAAACAGGTTTCCCTCAAGAATTTCCCTGTATTTAGCGCCATCCATCTTTCCTTCAATTCTGACCAGTTTCCCAGTCCCTGCCGATGAAAAACATCCCCACAGCATGATGCTGCCACCACCATGCTTCACTGTGGGAATGGTGTTCTCAGGGTGATGAGATGTGTTGGGTTTGCGCCAGACATAGTGTTTTCCTTGATGGCCAAAAAGCTCAATTTTAGTCTCATCTAACCAGAGTATCTTCTTCCATATGTTTGGAGAGTGTCCCACATGCCTTTTGGCAAACATCAAACATGTTTGCTTATTTTTTTCTGGCCTCTCTTCTGTAAAGCCCAGCTCTGTGGAGTGTACGGCTTAAAGTGGTCCTATGGACAGATACTCCAATCTCCGCTGTGGAGCTTTGCAGCTCCTTCAGGGTTATCTTTGGTCTCTTTGTTGCCTCTCTGATTTAATGCCCCCCTTGCCTGGTCTGTGAGTTTTGGTGGGCGGCCCTCTCTTGGCAGGTTTGTTATGGTGCCATATTCTTTCCATTTTTTATTAATGGATTTAATGGTGCTCCGTGGGATGTTCAAAGTTTCAGATATTTTTTTATAACCCAACCCTGATCTGTACTTCTCCACCACTTTGTCCCTGACCTGTTTGGCGAGCTCCTTGGTCTTCATAGCGCCGCTTGCTTGGTGGTGCCCCTTGCTTAGTGGTGTTGCAGATTCTGGGGCCTTTCAGAACAGGTGTATATATACTGAGATCATGTGACCGATCATGTGACACTTAGATTGCACACAGGTGGACTTTATTTAACTAATTATGTGACTTCTGAAGGTAATTGGTTGCACCAGATCTTATTTAGGGGCTTCATAGCAAATGGGGTGAATACATATGCATGCACAACTTGTCAGTTTAAAAAATATATACAGTGGGGAGAACAAGTATTTGATACACTGCTGATTTTGCAGGTTTTCCTACTTACAAAGCATGTAGAGGTCTGTCATTTTTATCATAGGTACACTTCAACTGTGAGAGACGGAATCTAAAACAAAAATCCAGAAAATCACATTGTATGATTTTTAAGTAATTAATTTGCATTAGGGAATGGAGAATGGAGTTATATTTTTCATTTCACTTCACCAATTTGGACTAGTTTGTGTATGTCCATCACATGAAATCCAAATAAAAATCTATTTAAATTACAGGAAAAACACCAAGGGTGTGAATACTTTTGCAAGGCACTGTAGGCCATGTTGCAGGACATGAGGCAAGACTTCAGTATGTGGGGATTGTTGAGTAATTTAGTCGGTTATTTACTGTCCCCCGACCCCGAGTTAATGTTATAATGCATTTCCTAGAAAACAATCTGCTTGGATATTCAGTAACAGCAATGTGACTACCTGAATATTCATAGACATGTTCTTCTACAAATATGCATGGTATTTAATTTCAGGAGCTGACTTGGAAAGGGAAAAGTGCTAAATGCATATTTCCATTCTGCCCAGGGCGATTCTCTAATTAATTGTGGTTATTCATCCCTGTTTTATTCATGATAACAAGATGTTTTATGGAAAATGAAGGGATCGTAATGAGTGCAAAATACCAGCACTTTAACACTTTCTCGCAACACTACTACAATTATTGCTTCCATTAAATGTTTAACCCCATGAATAGACAGTGAAAGGAAATAGATTCTAGGGTGAAAAGGAATACAGGTTTTCTGTTTGTTGGCATTTAGCCTTTGAGCGTGTCTCCAACAAGAGCTCTACACATTAAACCAAGTTTAAGTTCAAGCTTATCCAACGATTGATTTATGACTAGTGGAACGACTGGTCATAATGTCTTTAATATATATCCTTGAAGTGCATGTATGTGTCTGTATGCCATGAGACAAACTGTTTCTCTGACAGTTGTATGCACCTCATTCAGTCGCAGTTAAAATGTATGTACCACTGTATGTCAGAATGTCATTCAGCACTTGACGCAAGTCACAGCTATTGACCTCTGCTAAACGAAAATTCCTTTATCATACCGACCGTATTTCTGTATTTTGAAAGTTCTGTATCTTGCAAACTTGATTGCTGACCCGAAAAATATTTTGGGACTACACCAACAATGGACTGATGGAACAAATACCAAAAATATCGTTTTTGGGTGGAGTTTTCCTTGAAATCTCACTCCACAGTCCAACTAGAGTTCCTATTAGTCTTACAGCAAACCATCTATAATCACGTTATCGTGACTTGTCATGGCTTACGGTTTGTCTGTGTAATGATCTGGTGAGCTCATAACAGCAGTTATGGTACAGCAATATGGTACTGATCTGTTTTGGTCTTCTGGGCTTTCTGTAGGGCCTAGGGAGAAAGCGTGAACATACCTCGTAGTTTACGAGAAGGTAAAACAGCAAACAACACAAAGCCTTGCACGTACGACAAGGACATGAGGTTTACAGACCTTCGCTAACAGTAGTGGTTGGTTCTATTCCTCTAGCTGTCTTTCTCCCCCTCCCCCACATACCTTCCTTTACCCTAGCGTGAGCCAACGCCAAGTTTCGCAGATAGCAACCCCCTAAGGCTAGCTAACTCCTCTCCACATTCTGTCTGCTCTCTCTCTCTCTCATATTTCCTAATAAAGGAGCGTTGTGTTGTGTTGAGATGCAGTAATTGGGTCTAAATAACCAAATTCATTCAACTGATTGTTGGGTAGAACGCATGCAGGATCTCTCAACAATGTCATTCATCAATGATAATGATCTGATAATGATATATCCATCAATGATAATGATCTGATAATGATATATCCATCAATGATAATGATAATTGCAGAAGCAGCCGCAAAAATCAAAACCAACCAGTCGCATCTAAAAATATGACATTGGCTGGGCTTTGCAATGAGCTGGGCCGGGCTGATCCAAGCTAGGCTCGCCAGAACGAGTGACACGCAAAAGCCTTGATGGATGCAGCTGTGGAGGACTTTGTGTAGGGAGGATCTTATGCAGCCATGTGGCATGGTATAAGGCCCAAATGAGAAGCTCTTCTCCTCTCTCCCCTCCTTAGCCCACTTCTAAACACTTTGGTTCTAATCATTCTTCAGAATGGTGGTGATGGTGGTGGCCTCCTCCACTGGGTGGGTCCCTCCCACACACAAACACACACCTCCCACACACAAACACACACACCCTCCCGCACACACACACACACACACACACATTCCCATACACACACACACACACATACGCACACACACACACTCTCTCACTCACAGACACACACCGGTTCTAAGGGAACTTGGTTAGGCACTAATCTCTCCTGACTCTCTCCCGTTGGCTGAATGCAGGACTGTTGGAGTAAGACGCTATAAAAAGCCACTGATTGCTTGAGACACCCTTGATGTCTCACGTCCAAGTTTCCATTTCAGCTCAGTGAACTGTGGGTCTTTCCTACCCTGGCTACTCGGCAGTCTGAAATCACAAAGTTAATAACTCGATTAGTGTGAGACGGAGTCGGACGTTTAAATGTAGAGTCTGTTGCTGCCCACACTGTTCCTTCCTTGTCTGTCAGACTCAGCAACTGACAGTTAGTTCATTACAGACCTGAGGAGGGAGGAGGGGAGGAGAGGAGGAAGGACAGGAGGGAGGAGGGGAGGAGAGGAGGAAGGTTGGGCGAGACTATTATTATAGTTGTGGGTTAATGAATGTCACATGCTGGAGGAAAGCTGTAAGCACAGTCCATCTGACCTGGTGAGGTACGTCCCCTTCACGCTCGGAAAAAGAAGGACGGCGGCCTCCTTGTAGAAACAGTAATGATGTGATGCTCCAGTCCTGAGTGACAGTTTGTTAGCTCTGACATCTCGCTAGCACTTGAGCAGAATTTTAGATCTCAGAGCGCAGATTTTTGGACAGCTGACAACAGGCGTTTCCTGTAAATCCCATCTAGAACTCTCTGAGGCGGCATCCTAAATCACACCCTATTCACTGTGTAGTGCACTACTTTTGACCAGGGCCCATAGGGTACTGGTGCACTATATAGGGAAAAGGATGCCATTTAGGACGCAACCTATAGGCCTCACTGCACTGAGCTGTCCCAGCTCAGTTCTGTTGTTTGGACCACTTTAGTTTGTTTTAACACTGAGAATTGTTTTTGTAATGTTTGGAGGTGACATGTTTTTGGTGTGGTAATTAGCCCTAGTCTAGAAAAAGAAACACTAGAGAACAGACTTGGGGTGCGTCCCAAATGGCGCCCCATGTGCACTGGTCAAAAGTAGTGCACTATACACTGTAGGGAATTGACTGCCTTTTCAGACGTAATCTTTGACAGTTTGCTGTGACACAGTTCTACCAAGGGAAATAATATAAAATAACATTTGTACATTTGTTTTATAGCTTTCTACTAGGTCATGGACTTATGTTTCTAAATGGGCCTGATTTAAAGAACTATAACCTATTATATCAAGCTTTAACAGCGCTTTATAACATTATTCTTTATTAACCAGGATCATATCCCATCTATCATAACCACATCATATGCTTTTTTTATATATAGAGCTAGAGAGATCATCATTTCTAAAAGGGAAAGCTGAAGGTAGTTTAAACTGTGTTATATTGTTAGCCTGTGGTTCATCGCCTCCTCTTGGGTTGTGTGAGGTGGGTTAATGTTCCCGTTTGACACAGCAGGATTGCTTTCTCTCGCTCCCCGCAGTAAGAAGGCAGGGTAATACATTTGGAGGCGCTGAAGCGATGGTCGGGGAGAATTAGATTCATCCCTTTTTGCTTTTAATTTCCCCTCTGGATTGGCAGACCATTTTCACTATTAGTGTTGTGGGAGGCACATCCAGGCTGGAGTGGAGCAGACAGATTAATGAAATGTTATGGTTTGGGCATGATTCAGCTGGATCCTATTGTCTATAAGGGAAAACGACAACATACAGTATAACATAACAAATTATTATACTGTCTCTGTGGGGGGGGGGGGGGGGGGGGAGGAGAGTTTTAAATGAAATGATGAATCGAGGGCAGCAGGAGGACTGTCCAAGCTAAAAAAAGTAGGCCACCACCACTGTGTTTGGATGAGAACGGTATTCCCTTCTAAGGGCGTCTGTCTGTCCTGGGTCTTTGGGTCAGACATTATGGTTGTTGTTAACGGACCTCCCTCACTTCAGAGGGCTCCCAAACACACACACACACACATCATTTCATAATGAATAAACATTATTTTTTTTTTAAACACACCGAAAATCCAGTGTTTATATGTCAAACAGTTTTGTTATATTTCAGTCTTCTGTGATATATATAAAGTGTAATATTGGGATGCAAACTCAACTCTATATCTGACATGGTACAGGTGTCTTATTTGTTTAAGCCCATAACCATGTGTGTGAGGTGTATACTTTTGTTTCAAAGTAGATTTGTATAAGACTACCAAGAATCACTCTGTGTGACCCTGATTTAACCCATTGCAGTACAAGGTTAATATGTCTGTCAATCGAAAGTTGTTCTGAGGCTTTGCGTTGTCCAGCCTTGCAAACGATCCTATAATGCCTTCCAGATGACGACAGCCTGGGCTAGGCCACAGAACCACTGCTCTCAGATCAGATCATAGCGGTGCCTATAGACCTGCTGAAACACAAGCACCCAGCTAACAGAAGGCCCAGGGCCAGACATTGTTGAAGCAATGAATAAGTCTTTTTTTGTTGCCTCGTAAGCAGACAGAAAGCCCCCAGGGCGCGTTATCCTCCATTCCCTCGTTCAATCGACTTCTCTGTCTCTCCATCCCTCCGTCTACATCCTCTCTCCCACTGCGCCGTCTTTATGAGGTCTTCTGAGGCTTCCGATGATGGACCAGAGTAAGAGAGGTGAATTATAGATAGAACACAACAGAACAGTGCTGCAGAAGATTGATGCACTCTGTGCTGTGAGCTGCGGAATGGAAAGGTCTGATTCAGCCTGCAGAGAGAGGAGAGAGCCCAATATTACAGAAGGGGATACTGAACAAAACTGCCCACCACACCACAGAAACATATGGCTTACAGTAGATATGGCCTCTTTCTGAGATCATATCTTGATAAGCTGCAGGTTGCCATAACCACTTTCTAATGATCCAGTGTGTGCTCCCCTCTCCTGTGTCGCCCATGGTGCCTTCCTTAACATTTCACAAATACCCCCCATTTAAGTGTAATTCAAAGCAGGTGAAAGAAACCATTTGAGGGGGGTGGAGGGTGGATCATGTGGATACTTGTCTCCTTCCACCCGAGGGGTAGCCCCCTATTCCAATCCATCACTCAGAGTGTAGCCTGAGTCATGTATTGTGCAAATACCATAAGCATTAAGTGAATTGACCTACCTTCACTTGTTGAGGTGAAAGTGTATCGACAGTCATTTGGGGATCGGGGTGTAGCCAAACAGAGAAAGCAGACCCTTTCTAGAGTATGCCTAGGAGGCACATATTTTAGCAAAGTTGGGGGTGCGCAGTTGCGCCAGCTAGTGGTGTGTGTACGGATGCACTAAGTAGCTGGGTCTAGGTTATGTGTTTTTAATGGTTGACAGTAATGAGAAGGAGGATTGGAGGGAGAAGACAGCAGGTCATGAGGTTTGAGCAGGAATACATTAGATAAGTGCCCCACTGAGCTGAATTCATTGGGAATGGGCGTTATGGGTGATTAAATACCATGGTAACCTGAACCCACACAGCTCCCCTTACTGCACTCTGCCTGTCAATCACAATGAAAACAAAGCATGGAGTATTCATCTATCCAGCACATGCATACACACACAGGCATAAACACACACACACACTCACTCACACACACTTTCACACACACACACACACTTTGTTTATCATTCTAGATCACCTTAGGCTGTGTTCATTCAGACCACCCATCGCTCAGATTCAGATTGCCTCGACACACTCCATCTTATGTTACTCACACACAACGTGTGTGTGTGGCCTGGCTCCCGTTGCTACCCATTCGTATTCGGAAGGCGCTTTCCTCCCTGGTCGTAAAGCTTCGTGCTGACTCAATTAGCCAGTGCCTCACGTCAATAGCCCTGCGTCTGAAATTGCATTTTAGTAGGCTTTGGAGCGTGCGCACATGTGGCTGCCGCCTGATTGCATTTTCACCTGTTTCTGATGGTCACACTGTACCTTCGAGGAGTATAACACGATCACTGACGTAATATACTCAAATACACACACACACACACACACACACACACACACACACACACACACACACACACACACACACACACACACACACACACACACACACACACACACACACACACACACACACACACACACACACACACACACACACCAGATATAATAAATATAATCCCACACACACTTCTCTCTTCAGGCATCTGTCTCTTTACCAGGGAGAAGACCAGCCCGAACACACACTCTCAGTTTCACCAGAACAGCGTTATGTAAACCTAGACTTAGTACAGCCGGGAGTCATTGTTCTAGAATCTCTGCAGTGTCTGCATTATCTAACAACGTGGAGCTGTGCCACGTGGAGGGAATGTGGACCTGCCCGCCTGGTCCTGGGTTTATCCTGTAGATCTCATTACTACTGCAGCATGTTTTCTCTGCATTAGGGAGGAGCAACTATCAAAACATAAACTTGGTTGTTGGTCCATCATTTCCAACTAGTTGTGTGTATGTGTGTGTATAATACCTACCCAATACAACATGTGACAGATTCTTCTTTTTCCTTTGTCCAGGTATGATTATGTGGAGGTGCGTGACGGCGTGGATGAGAATGGTCAGCTGGTGGGGAAGTACTGTGGGAAGATCGCCCCGTCACCCGTGGTGTCTTCTGGGAACCAGCTCTACATCAAGTTTGTGTCCGACTACGAGACCCATGGAGCAGGCTTCTCCATCCGCTATGAGATCTTCAAAACAGGTGAGAGGAGACCGAGTGAATGAAAGACACACACACACGATCACAAAATCTCATCACGCGCACACACAGCAAACACACACACACACACACACACACACAGCTCGGGACGTCGCTTCGGAGACGAGGGATGATATATAGGAGGCCGAGACGTCTAATCATGAGTATAATTAGCAGAAAGAGGATGTTTCTCCTCGTTTCATGGTTTGCTTGTCATTTGGTCCTGCTGCTTAATGCATCAAGGTATTACATATGCTAAACAATAAGGCTCCACACAAACAGATGAATAATGTTCACCATGTGTATATAACTGCCTTAATTGGCAGCAGCTAATCGTGAACCTTAATAAATACAAACACAAATATTCTCCATAAACCATCTGTAGCAACTGAATGTTTTCTGCAGTACTTCTGAGACTTACTGTAGTCATAGACATATGAGGATTTCTGTTCATCCAGACTGAGAAATGTCCTCTTCCTCTGTTTACGTGACGCCGCATCATCATGGTTAAGTGGAGAGGGTGAGTCACCAGTGGTGTCCTGCTTCTGATAGGCTAAATTCAAATTCATATATTCAGCTGTCGTCAAAAAACCCTGGGAAGTTCCTTCCTCAACGATACAATCACAGTCTTGTTTTCACCAATACTATCATGGGATGTTCTTCCTCCTTATCTGAAGATCACACAACAAGAGGCAGAGCTTCCTGTTGTTGCCTTGGCTTCCTGTGTTTATGGAGGGCTGGGGAAAGGATTTCCATTGAGTGACTGGGAGAGAGGGAGGGAGGACACAGACAGGTGCAACAGAGAGCCGACTCCACTCTGATTAATTAACCCTCAGCTAGTCTATGGGATGACCCAGACACTCAGAGAAGATGGAAGCCCTGACAAGGCCCTCTTTTTAATCTCTGAAGTGTGTGTGTGTGCAGGGGTAGGCTATGTGTGTGTATCCGTGCGTGTGTGTCCCTTTGATCTGATGTTAATGCGCCCACACGCCAGCTGCCTCACACACATCTCCCCACACTTCAGTGAAGTGCAGCATTCCCTGTTGATGAGGCAGTTCAATTGTGCACAGCACATTCCTCTGAGGAGGTGTTTCCCAGTCTCATCCATTAGAAGGACTGATTAGAAATGAGCTGGGTTAGGGCCCCTGGGCTACGAGGGATGGGGGGAAGAAGTGCTGAATTCAGGGCGTTGCGATATGGAGAAATATATCATATTGATATCCAGATGTGTTTTCACTGAGAGGGGAATATGTCATTGGAGCCTACTGGAGATTACCCAGGATGCTGTCTTCTTGGTGGGATGTTTTGCTCCAGGACCATCCCCTGTAGAGCTGGCATCATGGTTGTGCCGTCAGGACCGGGACGGTTCTTCTGTGGCAGCCAGGCAACAGAAGCTTGTTTAGCTTTGAAACCAACGTTGTGTTTTGACTACAGCAGAGCCGGTTGCCGCCAAGGCGGAGGCTCTGAGATCAATGAAACCAAATGTGTCGGACTCCAGTAAGACTTGCTGTCGCCATTGGCGTCGGCTAATGGGGATCCTAATAAATAAAAGTTTACATGTGTTATCATCAGCAGATTTTGCTTATGATCCGTCCCAAATTGCACCCTATTCCCTATTTAGTGCACTACCTTTGAAAAGGGCCAATATGGCTCTGCTCAAAAGTAGTGCACTATATAGGGAATAGGTTTCCATTTGGAACGGAACATTAGCCTCCATCCTTTGGTTTAGAGAGCAGCCAACTCGTTGATTAGGTAAGCGTATCAACACCGGGATGGTATTAGCCAGATACGCGTCAGCAGATTTGTGTTGGCTAACACGTGTAAACTTCATGATACACAGATGTTGAGATAGCGTTGGGGAAGTAATGCAAGGAACGCCGTGCGTCTTAATGAGCCTGAATGGAGGAATATTACAGTATCTATACAGTACTAGACTTGTGGTTAGAGGGCAGCTTCAGGCAATGGGGGCTGTGTTCTTTCAGAGGTAAATGAGGGGTCAAGGTCAGATGAGAAACAGGGTACATACACGTTGACACCTAGACTCTCTGTGAGGAACCTGGAGCGTAGCCCTGGCTCTCATCAGCGGTGCAGTCAACAGAGCAGAGGAATGTATAATTGGGGGGGAAAAACAGGTTGTTTGTGGTCCTCCACATCTCTCACACACACACTGGTTTTTCAATCCAGGGATCTTAATTAGCCCGGGCTATTTCTTTAATGGGCAGTAAATTGTCGGCCTCGCTCCACAGAGAGAGAGAGAGAGAAAGAGAGAGAGAGAGAGACACAGAGAGAGAGACACAGAGAGACAGACAGACAGACAGACAGACAGACAGACAGACAGACAGACAGACAGACAGACAGACAAGTCCAGCTTATGTTGTCTATTGCTGGAGTGCACTAGGGTCACCAAAACTAAGATACAGCTAACTCCTCCAAGTTCCCACCACCACCCCTTTAGCCCAAATGGTCCGGGCCGGATTTCAGAAGACAAACAGGCCATCCTTCCTGACTAGAAGCCTTTATGTTTATCCTGTCATCTTGTCTCACTTAAAGTCTTCCTCAAGTGTCTCAGAAAAGGTCCCTCCTTCTGAAAGAAGCCATATGCTTCTGGTTAACAGCTCTGCAATTTGTAACTCTCAGAGCCACATCAAGCCTGGCGCCGGGCCCATTGAAGTGGGCAAAGAGAGAGAGGGGGAGAGAGAGGGGGAGAGAGGCAGGGATCATGCCACTGTTCCTCCCTCCATCCCTCCTCCCCCTCTCCCTGATGCTGCTCACTGTGATGGAATTTGAAGAGTGGAGAAAAGGGGATTGGGAAGGAGGGGAGAGGAGGGGATGAGGGAGGTCATCTGCCCTACCTTTAAGTGAAAAGCCCCATCATTCCGCATTTCACTCCCCAGAGCCGTTTATCATGTTCCTGCTCTGCGAGCGCTTTTTACGAGGACACCTGTGTCAACTCCCAGGAGAGAAGGAGGGAATGGGGAGAGGTGAGGGAGAGGGGGAGACTGATGCAGGGCACGTGGACCGTTTAGCTTTCATCTCGTGAGCGCTCTCATAGGCACAGGTCACATCTGGCACAGGCACACACCCCATAGAAACTTTAGACTCAAACTCTCTCTTTATGCTTAAGGTCCCTCATTGATGCTCTGTCTCATCCCTCACGGTCAACCTAGGAGGAAATTATGTCATAAGCATGTTGACATGCTAAATGCCTGTCAGTGTGTCAAAGAGAGAGAGTGTGTGCGTGTGCGTTTATGTTTGAATGAATGACACACACCCCCAGCTGTAGCTTCGGGTTAACATTTGATTATGTGTCCAAATAGTAATTGTCCACTGCCCGCTAACCCTTTTATCAGTGTAGCTACAGGCGAGGAAACGTCCACCCAGAAGTAGCTAGTTACTAGGCGTACTGGGCTAATTATCAACCAGATCGACACATGGAAAATAAGCAGCAGTGATTTGCTCAGCAGACTTAGAACAGTACCGCCGGACATTAAGGCCCCGGTCCCTAATAATCCTGACCAGGCAGGGAGGGAGGGAGAGAGAGAGAGAGGCAGTCATGTTAAAGGCATGTGCCATGTCGCCGTGTCAACCAACGATGAGCCACACAGTATTACAGCAGTCTCCTTTCACCATCTAAAGAAACATTTTGAAATGTTAAATAGAAACACCTAGCCTAAGGGAAAATGTATCAGGGGACAAGCATGTTGAAAGAGGCCCCAAGTCGGCTGTTGAAATCGTATTTCAAATCAAATCAAATTGTATCGGTCACATACACATGGTTAGCAGATGTTAATGCGAGTGTAGCGGAATGCTTGTGCTTCTAGTTCCGACTATGCAGTAAAATCTAACAAGTAATCTAACAAATTCACAACAACTACCTTTGTGTGTACACACAAATACACACAAATGTAAAGGGGTGACTAAGAATATGTACATATAAATATATGGATGAGCGATGGCGTGCGACATAGGCAAGATGCAGTAGATGGTGTAGAATACAGTATATACAGTACATATGAGATGAGTAATGTAGGATATGTAAACATTATTAAAGTGGCGTTATTTAAAGTGGCTAGTGATACCTTTATTAAGTCTGTTTATTTAAGTGGCCAGAGATTTGAGACTGTATGTTGGCATCAGCTACTCTATGTTAGGGATGGCTGTTTAACAGTCTGATGGCCTTGAGATAGAAGCTGTTTTTCAGTCTCTCGGTCCCAGCTTTGATGCACCAGTACTGATCTCGCCTTCTGGATGATAGCGGGGTGAACAGGCAGTGGCTTGGGTGGTTGTTGTCCTTGATGATCTTTTTGGCCTTCCTGTGACATCGGGTGGTGTAGGTGTCCTGGAGGGCAGGTAGTTTGCCCCCGGTGATGCGTTGGGCAGACCGCACCACCCTCTGGAGAGCCTTGCGGTTAAGGGCGGTGCAATTGCCGTACCAGGCGGTGATACAGCCCGACAGGATGCTCTCGATTGTGCATCTGTAAATGTTTGTCAGTGTTTTAGATGACAAGCCAAATTTCTTCAGCCTCCTGAGGTGGAAGAGGCGCTGCTGCGCCTTCTTCAAAACGCTGTCTGTGTGGGTGGACCATTTCAGTTTGTCCGTGATGTGTACGCCCAGGAACTTAAAACTTTCCACCTTCTCCACTACTGCCCCGGCGATGTGGATAGGGTGGTGCTCCCTCTGCTGTTTCCTGAAGTCCACGATCATCTCCTTTGTTTTGTTGACGTTGAGTGAGAGGTTGTTTTCCTGACACCACGCTCCAAGGGCCCTCGCCTCCTCCCTGTAGGCCGTCTCGTCGGTGTTGGTAATCAGGCCTACCACTGTAGTGTCGTCTGCAAACTTGATGATTGCGTTGGAAGCGTGCATGGCCACGCTGTCATGGGTGAACAGGGAGTACAGGAGAGGGCTAAGAACGCACCCTGGTGGGGCCCCAGTGTTGAGGATCAGTGGGGTGGAAATGTTGTTTCCTACCTTCACCACCTAGGGGCTGTCCGTCAGAAAGTCCAGGACCCAGTTGCACAGGGCGGGGTCGAGACCCAGGGTCTCGAGCTTAATGACGAGTTTGGAGCGTACTATGGTGTTAAATGCTGAGCTGTAGTCAATGAACAGCATTCTTACATAGTTATTCCTCTTGTCCAGATGGGATAGGGCAGTGTGCAGTGTGATGGCGATTGCATCGTCACTGAACCTATTGGGGCGGTAAGCAAATTTAAGTGGGTTGAGGGTATCAGGTAGGGTGGAGGTGATATGATCCTTGACTAGTCTCTCAAAGCACTTCATGATGTCAGAAGTAAGTGCTACGGTGCGATAGTCATTTAGTTCAGTTACCTTAGCTTTCTTGGGAACAGGAACAATGGTGGCCATCTTGAAGCATGTGGGAACAACAGACTGGGATAGGGATTGGTTGATTGGTCTATGTGTCCGTAAAGATTTGGGTACGTTGAAGATTTGGACACGAAACGTAAATCCTTAGCATTTTGGGACTTTGAGGTTAGAAGATGTGAAAGATATATTTAACAAGTTGTGACTTTGACCTGTTAAATAAACTCTACATAGTGCACTACTTTAGACCTTATGGAATAGGATGCCATTTGGAGCCAATGTGTTTTTGAGGCTGCAGCTCGTCTCAACACCCGTCATAACACTGTGTTTTTGAGGCTGCAGCTCGTCTCAACACCCGTCATAACACTGTGTTTTTGAGGCTGCAGCTCGTCTCAACACCCGTCATAACACTGTGTTTTTGAGGCTGCAGCTCGTCTCAACACCCGTCATAACACTGTGTTTTTGAGGCCGCAGCTCGTCTCAACACCCGTCATAACACTGTGTTTTTGAGGCTGCAGCTCGTCTCAACACCCGTCATAACACTGTGTTTTTGAGGCCGCAGCTCGTCTCAACACCCGTCATAACACTGTGTTTTTGAGGCCGCAGCTCGTCTCAACACCCGTCATAACACTGTGTTTTTGAGGCCGCAGCTCGTCTCAACACCCGTCATAACACTGTGTTTTTGAGGCTGCAGCTCGTCTCAACACCCGTCATAACACTGTGTTTTTGAGGCTGCAGCTCGTCTCAACACCCGTCATAACACTGTGTTTTTGAGGCTGCAGCTCGTCTCAACACCCGTCATAACACTGTGTTTTTGAGGCTGCAGCTCGTCTCAACACCCGTCATAACACTGTGTTTTTGAGGCTGCAGCTCGTCTCAACACCCGTCATAACACTGTGTTTTTGAGGCTGCAGCTCGTCTCAACACCCGTCATAACACTGTGTTTTTGAGGCTGCAGCTCGTCTCAACACCCGTCATAAATTCTACTGTTTGTTTAATTCCAGCATGCTGTCTGATCTCTTTCAGTTAAAGTGATTTGTAGGTTTGTGTGTGTGTGTGTGTGTGTGTGTGTGTGTGTGTGTGTGTGTGTGTGTGTGTGTGTGTGTGTGTGTGTGTGTGTGTGTGTGTGTGTGTGTGGCAGGGGGCCCTGGCAGGTAGAGGCGCGGGTGGTATTGGGATGCGCTCAACTGAGCCTCGCTCTGAGAAGTTTGTGTTTTTCAGGAAGAAGCTCTGGAGTGTTTACAGGCCCTGTGCATCTTGGTACGGCTCTCGGGGGCGATGCGATTCACAAACAACAGTAGCAAAACCAGAAAGAGACAGACAGGGGGTCGTGGGTTAACGTGTGGTTATCAATACTATCAATCAAGTTTATTTTATATAGCCCTTCGTACATCAGCTAATATCTCGAAGTGCTGTACAGAAACCCAGCCTAAAACCCCAAACAGCAAGCAATGCAGGTGTAGAAGGTGTACCACATTATTTGCCTCCTGAAGCTGGCCACACACAGACACAAACACGCACACAGTAAATAGCTCAACTGTAGCATACCATCACGCAACACAAAGCATCGTGGGTAGAGAGGTAGCTAGAGATGAGAGGAACTTTTGAGGAATGACCTTCCGTGCAGAAGGAGATAAAATGAGACCAAGGAGAGATCTGTTTTCTGATTATCTCTTCAGGGGAGAATGGACCTTTCCTTTATTCCATCTTATTCCGTTCTGATCTTTTTCTCTGCGCCCATCATCTTTTTCAAGACACCCACACAAAAACACACAATGGCCGCTAGTTTGCCCTTCCCTGTCCCTCTTTGCTCTGTGGCTGATTGAAACTATGAAAGGGGTGGAGTCTGGATGGAGGAGGTGGTGGTGATAACATGGAATTATGGCGCACAGAGAGAGCGTAGCGGAGACAGACAGACATGCTCTCCTGTTACCCACTAGCCTAGCGCTCCATCTCTCCCACTCCTTTTGACTGTCCTTTGATCCTGCTCTGAGGTAGCCCTGCAGTCCTAGCGAGTGGCTAGCGCTGTCCTCCGCTCCTCACACAGGCACTGGGAGCAAAGTCACACAGTGTGAAAGGATTCTTTTTTTTCTTTTGTATTGTTTTTTGTCTGAAAGGATTTTCTCTTGGACCAATTCTACACTTGTCAAACATCATATGAGATAACAGCGACAGAAAGCGGCGACCAAATGGAAAGCTCCTCTCAGACAGAGCTACAGTCTGGAAGCAATATCAAGCTGTTCTTTCTTTAAATTGTATATCCACTAGGAACTCTGCAGCAGACTGTAGTTCAGTGCACTTAAGGGCTGTCGGAGACTTCTTTCCATGGAGTAGCCGGTTGTCTGGTCTGTTATGTTCCACACACACCTGTGGGCCCCTGAACCTTCCTCCGTCCCCCAACTCAGCCGACCGCAGGATCAGACTTTAAGTGGAGGCCAACAGAGTTCTGGAGAGCCACATCTATGGGAACGATATTTTAGCGCAGTTGAAATCGCTCTCTGGTCTCTTCTGGTTTTCCAAAGGAAAAATGAATGGCCAGACCCGCTGTTTTTAAAAGCAGCAGCTTTTAGAGCAGCACTAAATGTCAACTCGCATCACAGTCAAACCGGAATGGTGTTCCTGCCTTGCCTTATTCTTCCCATCAGCCCGCCCTCAACCCCGCCCTCAACCCCTCCCCCCCAAAAAGCCAAGACATAAGCCACTCTCCTCTCATTTCCAACGTGTGTTAGACAGATTGAAGTGGTCCTGATGGTCCTGAATTTGGGGCCTGGCGAGATGCCTGCAGATGACTAAATAACAGGGGGGAAAAGCTTTGCCACATTCACTTAAGCTACGTGGGCTGTTACACTGGTGTACAGAGCTCTATCTAACTAGCCACACATGGTGATGGGGATGGCTCCCCCATAATTTCTGCCTCAATCAGCCTGCACCCATGGAAAGGTTGTCAGAATAACATGGACGTGACATTAACCGCTGCACAGTTCTACGACTAATGGTTGTAATGATAACATGAGTTAACAATGGTTGAGTCTTCTCTGATGGTGTGCCGTGCATCAGGCTAATGGTCTCGAGTTAGAATACCAGTAGATCGTTTTTTATGCAGTTTTTGGTATTTGTCCTGCCAATCTTCAAGCAGTGTTAATAAATCATACTTGTCTGGCCATGATGCTGTGTAAAATGACGCATGTGTGAAATCTGCTCACTTCCCTCATCATCTGAAAGCCTTTTCTCCACAGAGCCATGAGTAAATGTTTTGACTTGTTGGTATAAAACATAAAACTGGCAAATGTACGTGTGAGTGTGTGTGTGTGTGTGTGTGTGTGTGTGTGTGTGTGTGTGTGTGTGTGTGTTTGTAGCCCCTCTTGCCTCTCATCGCTGAGGCTGTAATTTTCTCTAAGCACTTCTCATATGTCACAAAGACGTGTAATGAGGGGGCTGGTGTATGTGTGTGTGTGTGTGTGTGTGTGTGTGTGTGTGTGTGTGTGTGTGTGTGTGTGTGTGTGTGTGTGTGTGTGTGTGTGTGTGTGTGTGTGTGTGTGTGTGTTCATGTGCGTGTGTGTGTTCGTGTGCGTGTGTGTGTTCGTGTGCGTGCATGTCTGTGTCCGGGTGCATGTTCATTCAGCCCCATGCTGGTGATTGAGGCTTTTCTATGATGGTTATACTCACTCTGGCTAGATGTTACAGCAGCAGCAGATTCAACACACACACACACACACACACACACACACACACACACACACACACACACACACACACACACACACACACACACACACACACACACACACACACACACACACACACACACACACACACACACACACACACACACACACACACACACACACACACACTGAGGGATGCAGAAGTGGGAAGTCAATGACAGAAAGAGAATAAGAAGTTGAGAGAGAGAAGGGAGGAGTGGTGTATATTCTCCAGCCTTTGGTCTATCGGCAGCCCATTGAATGAATGACAACAATGTTAAGGTGGTCTCAGTGCTATAAAGCACCACTTCAAAGCACCAGCTGGCTCACAGAGCTTCTCAACCCACAAAACAGACACTTCAAAAGTATCCTTTTCTCTATCCTCTTTATTTCTGTCTTCTTTCCGTCCTCTCTCGCTCTTCCTCTCTCTTTCTCTTAAACCTTTCCTTAACTTTCCTTCTTTCTCCGTTGCAAAATAGATGTCAAAGCCCTGGTTTAATAAAGGATATATCAATTCAAAATCTCTCTTTTCCTCTCCTCCTCTCAGGTCCGGAATGTTCCAGGAACCTCACGTCAAACAGCGGGGTGATAAAGTCACCTGGTTTCCCGGAGAAGTATCCCAACAACCTGGACTGCACCTTCATGATCTTCTCCCCCAAGATGTCCGAGATCATCCTGGAGTTCGAGAGCTTCGAGCTGGAGCCTGACACCACTCCTCCCACCGGGGTCTTCTGTCGATACGATAGGCTAGAGATCTGGGACGGCTTCCCTGGAGGTGAGCCACAGTCAAATATCTGGTCAGATATAGTATCTTTGTTAGCGTTGGTATTATACACTGTGGTAATATAAACACACTGAATAGGACTGATGAATGTGGACTGGACACATAGCTTAGTCATCATGGCTCAATGCCAAACATGTCCTAGTTCAAATAGTCTACCGTACTCCCTTCCTTCCTGTACAGTCACCTATTGTGTTGGGGGAGTTGTTTATGTTTGTCAGTTGGGAGAAGGCCTGGTATGTAGACATGGGTGGTACCTACTGTTGACCAGTCAGGAGTGGACTTTCCCCTGTCCAAAAACAACCTGAACTCTTTGCCTAGGTTGGGATTTAGTTGTTGTTTCTCACTGAGTTTAAAATGGCTTTGAACAGTATCAGACTTGCCTCAGGTATGATATAGAAGGTGTATCATTTCTCCAAAAAGAACAGTGTTGATTAAACAGGCTGTGAAGACCTCGCGGGCTCAGTCTATGTCACATAATTATCACTTTTATTTGAATCCCTCGGTGAAACGCATCAACAACGCATCAACAACGCTGACATCTCCGATAAACAGAAACGTTGACATGAAACTACCCTCTCTCAGGAACACAAGTTTATTCTGAATATGAAATTCTGAAACTTTTATTTAACACTCAGAATAAGGGTTTCTTATTCCTGTCTGAGCGCAAATAATGTTTCCATTGAAAACAAAGAAAATATACAGCCACCCACAGCAGTCTTCTCTCTTGTCGTTTGGGGGTCTAAAAACTGCAAAATAACAACATAACACTTCTCACATTTAGAGTAATTGGGTGTGTGAGACAGCAGGGCCTGGAGCATGGGAGGGGCAGTAGAGGCCATGGAGGAGACAGAGGAGACGTAGGGGGAGGTTGGGGGCCGTGCTGTGTGTCAGGCCCTGTCTGATGAGGGCTGGGCACAGTACCTGTGGTGCCTTTTAGATCAGTGGTGCATTAGCACGGAAGGCTGGAGGCGCATTCTTCCCCCCTCCCTCCCTCCACCTCCTCTCTCCTCCCCCCTCTCTCTTCCCTACTCCTCCCCACTCGTTCCCTCCATCTCCCCTCCTCTCTCCTCCCCCTCATTCCCTCCATCTCCCCTCCTCTCTCCTCCCCCCTCTCTCCATCTCCCCTCCTCTCTTCTCCCCCCTCTCTCCATCTCCCCTCCTCTCTCCTCCCCCCTCCCTCCCCCTCCCCCTCTCTCTTCCCTACTCATCCCCCCACATTCCCTCCATCTCCCCTCCTCTCTCCTCCCCCCTCTCTCCATCTCCCCTCCTCTCTCCTCCCCACTCGTTCCCTCCATCTCCCCTCCTCTCTCCTCCCCCCTCTCTCCATCTCCCCTCCTCTCTCCTCCCCCCTCTCTCCATCTCCCCTCCTCTCTTCTCCCCCCTCTCTCCATCTCCCCTCCTCTCTCCTACCCCTCCTCCCCTCCTCCCCCCTTCCCTCCCCCCTCCCCCTCTCTCTTCCCTACTCCTCCCCCCTAGTTCCCTCCATCTCCCCTCCTCTCTCCTCCCCCTCACTCCATCTCCCCTCCTCTCTCCTCCCCCTTCTCTCATCTCCCCTCCTTTCTCCTACCCCCTCGTTCCCTCCATCTCCCCTCCTCTCTCCTCCCCCCTCTCTCCATCTCCCCTCCTCTCTTCTCCCCCCTCTCTCCATCTCCCCTCCTCTCTCCTCCCCCTCCTCCCCTCCTCCCTCCCCCCTCCCCCTCTCTCTTCCCTACTCCTCCCCCCTCGTTCGCTCCATCTCCCCTCCTCTCTCCTCCCCCCTCGTTCCCTCCACTCCTCCCCCTCTCTCTTCTCCACTCCTCTCTCCTCTCCTCTCTCTTCCCTACTCCTCCCCCCTCCCTCCGTCTCTCCTCCTCTCTCCTCCCCTCTCTCTTACCTACTCCTCCCCCCTCCCTCCGTCTCCCCTCCTCTCTCCTCCCCTCTCTCTTCCCTACCCCCCCTCCCTCCATCTCCCCTCCTCTCTCCTCCCCTCCTCTCTCCTCCCACCAGGACCATAGAGACATGCGGAGACACAGAGTTCACAACAGAGCATTTAACATTTTCATAGTGCCGTTGAGTCATGCAGATCATTTAGGAGATGCCTCCCCTCCCCCCACCACCACACACACCAGGCCATCCTACACTGGATGGTAGAGGAGTCATGCCCTTCCCCCCCCCCCGTGTTATAATGCTGAATCTGAGCCATCAGACCCTGTCCTGGCGAACCCCCTCTCCCTTTCATCTGTGTGTCTGGATGTTAGGCCTGGTTGTACATGGCATGTCAGAGTGAGGGGAGGTGATAGGTTGAGAGGGGAGCAGGGTAGCAGCCTGACCTTCACTCACCACTGATCACAGGCTTACTAATCAGAGATAAGCACCAGGCCTCCAGACCTGCTTAACATCTAGACAGAGGAACACACAGACAGGCACGTAAGCACACACACACACACACACACACACACACACACACACACACACACACACACACACACACACACACACACACACACACACACACACACACACACACACACACACACACACACACACACACAATGTCAAACACAATGTCACAAACTAATTTAAAGTGCTCAGTGGAACGTGTCCTGGTTTGACTTTTATTGCATTCTTTTCTTTTGACATTCTCTTATTCCCTTTTTTCCCTTTCTCTCCATTTCTTTGGTCTTTCTTTCCTTTCCACTGAGGCCAGACCATACCCACCTCAACACTAAACCAGGCCAGACCATACCCACCTCAACACTAAACCAGGCCAGACCATACATACCACCTCAACACTAAACCAGGCCAGACCATACATACCCACCTCAACACTAAACCAGGCCAGACCATACCCACCTCAACACTAAACCAGGCCAGACCATACAAACCCACCACAACACTAAACCAGGCCAGACCATACATACCCACCTCAACACTAAACCAGGCCAGACCATACCCACCTCAACACTAAACCAGGCCAGACCATACAAACCCACCACAACACTAAACCAGGCCAGACCATACATACCCACCTCAACACTAAACCAGGCCAGACCATACATACCCACCTCAACACTAAACCAGGCCAGACCATACATACCCACCTCAACACTAAACCAGGCCAGACCATACCCACCTCAACACCAAACCAGGCCAGACCATACATACCCACCTCAACACTAAACCAGGCCAGACCATACATACCCACCTCAACACTAAACCAGGCCAGACCATACCCACCTCAACACTAAACCAGGCCAGACCATACCCACCTCAACACTAAACCAGGCCAGACCATACATACCCACCCCAACACTAAACCAGGCCAGACCATACATACCCACCTCAACACTAAACCAGGCCAGACCATACATACCCACCTCAACACTAAACCAGGCCAGACCATACCCACCTCAACACTAAACCAGGCCAGACCATACCCACCTCAACACTAAACCAGGCCAGACCATACCCACCTCAACACCAAACCAGGCCAGACCATACCCACCTCAACACTAAACCAGGCCAGACCATACCCACCTCAACACTAAACCAGGCCAGACCATACATACCCACCTCAACACTAAACCAGGCCAGACCATACCCACCTCAACACTAAACCAGGCCAGACCATACATACCCACCTCAACACTAAACCAGGCCAGACCATACATACCCACCTCAACACTAAACCAGGCCAGACCATACATACCCACCTCAACACTAAACCAGGCCAGACCATACCCACCTCAACACTAAACCAGGCCAGACCATACAAACCCACCACAACACTAAACCAGGCCAGACCATACATACCCACCTCAACACTAAACCAGGCCAGACCATACCCACCTCAACACTAAACCAGGCCAGACCATACATACCCACCCCAACACTAAACCAGGCCAGACCATACATACCCACCTCAACACTAAACCAGGCCAGACCATACATACCCACCTCAACACTAAACCAGGCCAGACCATACCCACCTCAACACTAAACCAGGCCAGACCATACCCACCTCAACACTAAACCAGGCCAGACCATACCCACCTCAACACCAAACCAGGCCAGACCATACCCACCTCAACACTAAACCAGGCCAGACCATACCCACCTCAACACTAAACCAGGCCAGACCATACATACCCACCTCAACACTAAACCAGGCCAGACCATACCCACCTCAACACTAAACCAGGCCAGACCATACATACCCACCTCAACACTAAACCAGGCCAGACCATACATACCCACCTCAACACTAAACCAGGCCAGACCATACATACCCACCTCAACACTAAACCAGGCCAGACCATACCCACCTCAACACTAAACCAGGCCAGACCATACAAACCCACCACAACACTAAACCAGGCCAGACCATACATACCCACCTCAACACTAAACCAGGCCAGACCATACCCACCTCAACACTAAACCAGGCCAGACCATACAAACCCACCTCAACACTAAACCAGGCCAGACCATACATACCCACCTCAACACTAAACCAGGCCAGACCATACCCACCTCAACACTAAATCAGGCCAGACCATACCCACCTCAACACTGAACCAGACCATACATACCCACCTCAACACTAAACCAGGCCAGACCATACCCACCTCAACACTAAACCAGTCCAGACCATACCCACCTCAACATTAAACCAGGCCAGACCATACCCACCTCAACATTAAACCAGGCCAGACCATACATACCCACCTCAACACTAAACCAGACCAGACCGTATATACCCACCTCAACACTAAACCAGGCCAGACCGTACATCCCCACCTCAACACTAAACCAGGCCAGACCATACATACCCACCTCAACTCTAAACCAGGCCAGACATACCCACCTCAACACTAAACAAGTCTTTGAGAACTCTCTCCACTGTGGCCAGACCATACATACCCACCTCAACACTAAACCAGTCCAGACCATACCCACCTCAACATTAAACCAGGCCAGACCATACCCACCTCAACATTAAACCAGGCCAGACCATACATACCCACCTCAACACTAAACCAGACCAGACCGTATATACCCACCTCAACACTAAACCAGGCCAGACCGTACATCCCCACCTCAACACTAAACCAGGCCAGACCATACATACCCACCTCAACTCTAAACCAGGCCAGACATACCCACCTCAACACTAAACAAGTCTTTGAGAACTCTCTCCACTGTGGCCAGACCATACATACCCACCTCAACACTAGACCAGGCCAGACCATACCCACCTCAACACTAAAACATCACTCACATTTAAAAAGGTCCAGGAATTTATGACTGGTGCAAAACCGACGGAAAACGCGACCTTGTTTCGTCTTAACAAGGAGTCCCTCTTCCTCTCTCTTTCTCTCTCTCCATCTCTTTGTGTTTTGTGGGTGTCGAATGTTTTCCCATGCCTCTTTATGAGGTCACTTAGTGAAAACCCTCTCTGGTCTAACACAAATACAGGCCCAGGTCTTAGGTCCTGCTCATAGCTTCATCAACACACCAGTTCTCTCACCTCCATTGGTGGGGGGGGGGGATCTGTTTATTGTGTATGAACACCCATGTGACAGGCCTAGGGCAAGCAAATACTGACTTAACTCCTAACTTTACCCACACTCCCACCTTCAGCTGTGACCTTGGTAACTGACAATCTCCCTCTCTCTCTCTCTCTCACACTCTCTTTCTCTCCTTCCCTCTCTTCTTTCCCTCTCTACTCCCTATCTCCCCACCCTCTCTCCCCCCTTTCCCTCCATCTCTCCCTCCCTCCTTCCCCCTCTCTCTCTCCCTCTCTCTCTCTCCAGTTGGTCCGTACATTGGCCGCTACTGTGGTCAGAACACCCCTGGTCATATCATCTCTTATACGGGCATCCTGGCCCTGATAATCAACACAGACAGTGCCATCGCCAAGGAGGGCTTCTCTGCCAACTTCACTGTGTTGGAACGGACCGTGCCAGAAGGTAGGTGACTGTCTATCATCAATGGTCCGATTACAATGAGAGATGCATTATTTTAATTGTCTACTAGGATAAAATGTAAAAAATATCTACATTTAGCATTTGCTAAAATGACCTTTCACCATGAGTGATAAAGCTACAATCCCTATACATACTGAAACTACCATACACCCCTCCCTACATACGAGGGGTGGTCCCTGTTCCACTGCTACACACATGTAGTTTAATGTGGGACTGAAGTCAGTTAATAAATCAACAGCTCCCAGTCTTTTCATTCAGGAGATGTGATACAAGGCATGGGCCATCTCCCCCAGTTTACGAGGTCTGACTTTAACACAGTGGGGCTGGGGGGGCAGAGTTACCGGGGGTGCAGAGTGCCTCACCAGCCCCTCCAGACAGTGTCCCAGCCACTAACACAGCATCATCTTCGTCCTGGGGCCTGGCCCCCATGACCCCAATTTGAGAAATGCTCCGGCTAAACATTTCATTGATGAAACACAACCACCTCGAAGCCCATAAATCTTTCCACAAGCCACCCCTCCAGTCACCCCCCCCATCGGGTTGTTATGGCGATGACTGGTGTTAAAAAAGCACTAATCATCCCAGATGGTGCTAGGTCCCCCGTGGGGAGTAGTGATATGCATGTGTGCTGAGGTCCCTAGATAGACTCACACAGAGCCTGAGCACAGCCGCATACAGCGATGACTGCCTGTGTCACTAGTCCCTATAGTCCCTACAGCTCAGCACCATGGCAACGTAAACATAACATGTGTTCAGACTGAACACTAATCCACCAGTATTTCATTTATTAGATAGGGACAGATACAATCACAACACTAATCCACCAACATGAACTCATCAAGTCACTGCATTATTTGACATCTGTCGTACTTACCTAATTATGCAGTTGGCAGCTTACGACCTGGCTGAATGAATCCTCATATCAGAGAGACGATAGATCAAGTCTCTGACAGTTTTTATCTACTGTGGTGCTCTAGGAGGAATGTATTATTACGCCCTTTGATGTATAATCTATGGGTTTTCCTTTTTACCCCGTACATATTATAAGACTTGTACACTTCAGTTGAGAGGGGGTTATGTAGGATGGATAAGGTGTTGCTTTGATGGTTATGAAGCAGGCTTGTCTTCTCTCCCTGACAGCCCTGATTTAGGCTGCATAGGGCTCTGGTCAAAAGTAGTGCACTATAAATGGAATAGGGTGCCATTTGGAACACTTCCCTACTATCTCCCTGATCCCCCAGCGCCACACTTCACGGAATGGGCTGCTGCTTAAAATGCAGGCTGATAGCTTATAGCTGATAGCAGCACACATGATCACATTTACCTCAGTGCTGACAAGCAGAGACTCTTTGTTTACAGTCAGAGGGCAGATAGAAGGTCAACTGGGTCTGGTTGGTGTTTATGGAGAGATTCAGATTCCTCCTCCAACATGTTGAGAAGAAGAAGAAGAAGAAGAAGGGGGTCTTTGAGAGAGGAGAAGAAAAGAGTGGAGTGTGATATATATATATTTTTTTCCCTCGTCTTTGCATCTCTCTCTCTCTCTGCAGTAGTGAGTAATATATAGGGTATGCAGCAGTCAGGGACTGTCTATGAGCTAAAACAGATGGTCTCTCCATCTGCTTGACACCTTTCAGACCTGTGTCTCTGGGACGCTGAACAACGCTGATATACGCAATACGTAACTGTGTGTGCCTGCCTTAATGTGTGTGTGTGTGTGTGTGTGTGTGTGTGTGTGTGTGTGTGTGTGTGTGTGTGTGTGTGTGTGTGTGTGTGTGTGTGTGTGTGTGTGTGTGTGTGTGTGTGTGTGTGTGTGTGTGTGTGTGTGTGTGTGTGTGTGTGTGCGGGGATGTGGGTGTAGGTGGGTGGGTGACTAGAGACAGCAGGGTCAGACTGGGGCCAGGGTCCGAGCCTGACCCTGGGGGTCATAGGGTCAGCGTCTAGACAACTCCGCTACATATGGGACTCCGGGGAATGGCGGAAGAAGAGCTCACCTCTTGACCTGGCCGGTGGTTGTATACTTACACACGCACGCACGCACGTACACACACACACTGGCTGACCCTGGACAGTAGCACCATGTCAACATAAACAAGGATATGCCCTCTATCCTGGATGGGACAGGGCATTCTGGGATATTTACGGCCCAGAACACCGACACTAAACGTGCCCTAACACCCCGAGGGACAACAATATTAGGAAATGTGCACCATGTGTGAAACACATAAACTGCCTACAGGGAGCTTTAATGGAGAGAAGAACCAGCACCAGAGGAAAAACTACCAGCTCAACTTTAATGCATAATAGTTTCTCTTTTCCCATTACAGTTTACAGTGAACTTAGCCCTACACTGAATGTTTTATGACTAAAGCTTTATGTCTTGATGTAGCACCACCCTTTCACTGTGCTTGCCTTCCATTTAAAGCCTCTGTGTGTGGTAGTGGGAGAGAGGAACCAGAAGCAAGGATCTGCTGAGCTGAGGCGGCACTGATGTGGCTCTTTATTCCGGCCACCAGAGTACCAGCCCAGACCCTGCCACTGAGTGTCCCTCTCCCCAGGGACCAGCTCTGTTCTGGGGGTTGATGTGTGCTTTGGCCTGGGACGCCTGGATGGTGCTTTCAGCTCTAAATTTAGACAATCTCTCTCTCCCCTTCTTTCCCACCCCTTCTCCCTCTCTCTCTCTCAGACTTTGACTGTACAGACCCGTTGGGTATGGAGTCAGGGGAGATAGCATCAGAGCAGATCGTAGCTTCGTCCCAGTACAACCCTGGCTGGTCCCCGGAGCGAGCCAGACTCAACTACTATGAGAACGCATGGACACCAGGAGAGGACAACAACAAGGAGTGGATACAGGTACAGTCAGATGCTTTTATCCAGAGCGTGCATACATATTCGTATGGATGGCCTCAGCCAGTCTTGGCTTGGCTAGCTCCATGCTGTACCAACTGGGCCATGCGGGACCGCCATGTGTCCCAAAGACATCATAGAATTTCTCAAAGGTGGCTAATGTCTCATCATAAATAAGTGAAGAGAAAGGGTGTGTTTATAGCAGTAAAAAAAAGTTCATTACCATGTAAGTAATATGGAAGCTGTAACTTTTCCAAAGTCATCCACCCAAAGCTGCTTAAAGACAAAACAACCACAGGCTTTTTACAAGTCTTATTGAAGCTGAATCACTGTCTGAACCAGTGTTTGTCCAAAATGGCACCCTATTCCCTATGTAGTGCAATATTTTTGACCAAGTCAAAAGTAGTGCACTACACAGGGAATAGGGTCATAAGTAGTGCCCTGGTCAATGTTAGTGCACTACTTGGTGAATACGGTGCCATTTGGGACTCAGATCCAGAGTGGTGACTATAGTGGAGTTGAATCTCCTTCCTGGTCCAATCCCAGAAGTCTGTCTGCTCTGAGGACACCCCTGTGGCATGCTTGGTAAATCTTTTAAGGTGATCCAGAAATCTGGTGATTAATTTATGCTTCCTGTGGAACTCCAGGCTAGCTGAGGATTCCAGACACTCCACAAAGAGTCTCTCTCTCTCTCTCTCTCTCTCTCTCGCTCTCATCCGCTGTGGTTACTGCCCCAGGGGACATATCCACCAACACACACTCATAGTTATCATAGGGTTTTACTGTACTGCATGTGTGCTGGGATCTACATTAACATTCACAGACAGAGAACTTTATATGAAAAGACTGGAGCTCTGTCTCTGATCCCAAAGGCACTGCTATGTCACATACCCTGGAGCCTGTTATTGTGTTGAAGTGGTTACCCCACTGACCCAACCATACACTACATTACCTATACAAGTTATTTTATTTTATTATAGTCCGTCCTCGCGTCGCTGAAAAGTTGAAAGTTTGTCTCGACTGTACGTATGTAAGTCCTCAAGAGGCTTTATAATAGTCCACCGGTGTGGGTCAGTTGGTAGAGCATGGTGCTTGTAATGCCAGTGTTATGGGTTCAATTTCCACAGGGGACCAGTATGAGAAAGTACTAAAATGTATGCTCTTGCTCAGGATAAGAGCGTCTGTTAAATGTAAGCTGGCTTGGAGACAGATATTTGTTTGGGGGACGTTCATAAATTAGGTTTTCCTTATTGCTATGAAAATATAGTCCTTATTGCTATGAAAATATAGTCCTGAGGGCCCCTGTTGCCCCTTCCAGACTAATTGAATTCGAGGAGTGGGAGTGTGTTTGTTTTTGTGTGTGTGTGTGTGTGTCTGTGGAGGAGGCCCTTGGCTCTGTGCTCTGTGGGTGAGTGGGAGGAGAGCCCTGGGCCTGGCAGGGGCCCATTGAACTGGAGAGAAACCGATGGCTGTGCCCTAAATGGCACCCTATTCCCTATACAGTAGTGCACTACTTTTGACCAGGGCCCATACAGTGGTGCTCTGGCAAAGAGTAGTGCACTATATAGGGAAAAGGCTGCCATTTGGGATTCACACTCCCGTCCCGTCCCAGACTACTTCCTGCAGCAGTTCCTTTAGAGGAGAGGGTTACAGTTGTGTGACGTTGATTGTCTCTCAGAGAGGAAGTTACACAGTTAAGCTCTAAGATGTTGCATCTATTGGGACATAGAGGAGGTCAATGATCGACAGAACACACGTTCATACTGGAGATAGGCACAAATTCATTGTCATGGGTCCTATCATGTCCGGACATAACCTGTGAGTTTGACCAGAGAGCTATGACCATAGAGATCCTATGGCTTCGTTTCTTCAACAATCAAGATGAAATCATGATTGATAAGTGGAAGGATAAGCAGTTTATAAGAAATACTGTAGATACTATGGTCTTGTCCTTTCTCAGTGTTGCTAGATTCAGCCTATGTGTCCTGAGAGACTTAATTCAGTGGGAATCTGACTCAAATACCTATTTGTTTTAATGAGGACTTATTTAAAACCAGCCCTTTAAACCAAGTGGGCCGTTCTGCTCTGTACTGTTCTGTTCTTCACTGTCTTTCTCTCCTAATGAAAGTCGAAATGTGTCTCTCTCCCGCTGTGCTGATGCCAGAGCAAAAGAACAACGATTCGGCAACTGTTCAGAATCCTCAATAGAGTATTGATTATGCTAGGGTTTTTATTTATTTATTTCAAAGTGCACTAATTTCATAGTGTAGAGAATCATTGTACCATCTAAACCGCTGAGACATATATTTTCTATCACCCAATATATTGTATTTTCAGCTGTTTGAAGCTGGAGTACAAAACCCAAAGTAAAAGACGTTAAAAACTCAAACTTAAGAACGGGAACCATAGAAATAGCGCACATAGAACAGATCTACCGCTTCTTAGACTTTCTTTCAATTAGAATGACAGATCTATAGCTCACATTTCTATGTGAATTTGGTCAGGTTGCCCAAAAAGTGACATATTGCAGCTTTAATTGTATTTAGCAGTAAAATACAACAAGATAAAAAGGGGATGTTCTCTGTTGGGCGCTCCAATGCCAGATGACAAAGAAGTGTGTTTCTACGGTAACAAAGAGTGAATTCCGTGTTGGTATGGTGTGTAATTTATAATTTCTTGAAATCTTTGCCGCTGCGCATATGCCCTCCCTGAGCTCATGAAGAGAGAGAAGTTTCATTATAACAAGTGTTATTAAAAGAATGGAGTTCTTCATTTCTCTTTCATTAAGCTTGTCTGAGGGAGGGAGCAGCAGCAACAACAATCTCTCCCCATCGTTAATGGCAGGCGCACTCACGGCACCACGAGACAAATCATCTCTCACGCCTGTTAGATGGATATCAATTCATTATTCATTTAATTAATTCTCTGTATGCAATTTGCACCAGACGGTTTTATTAGATATTCATGACAGGCAGTGGGGTTTGAGGGGTTGATATCTCAGGCATATTTTATTCTCTGCCTATAGTTTATTCAGATAACATATATCTAGGGCTGGATAGCGTAGGTTTGTCATCTATTTTAATGCTGCCTCTCATGTTAATGTATTGAGATGAGGAGCAGGGCAACATGCTGGGGTTTCTCCTTCTGTTAATTAGGCTGGTGGGGTTTCTTATGGCTTAGCATGGAGCTCTGGTGGGTTAGCTATTCATCACACTCTATTGTCCCAGAGGAACAGTCCTTTGGTGTGTGTCTGTGTGTGTCTGTGTGTGTATGTGTGCGCACACGCGTGTGTGTGCATGCCTAAATGAGTGTGGGTAGGTGGACAGGCGACCTTTGAGGCTTCTCACATCCACCAGGAAGTGTATTTATAATCGTTAGATAGCTATTCCCCTTTCCATTCCCATGTCAGCCACGTCAAGAGGGAGGTACAGTGAATATCTACCTTTGTGGATCCTCCATCTGTTTGAAGCCCCCAGAAGGGGAATAGTATGGATGGATGTAGCAGCAGGTTGCTGTGATGATGAATGAACTCACCTTTAGCCAGATAGTGTATTTTTGGGTTGGTTCCAGTAGGAAGACCTGAATGGTGCGTGACGGGCCTGGTTAGAATAGGAAGACCTGAATGGTGCGTGACGGGCCTGGTTCCAATAGGAAGACCTGAATGGTGCGTGACGGGCCTGGTTCCAGTAGGAAGACCTGAATGGTGCGTGACGGGCCTGGTTAGAATAGGAAGACCTGAATGGTGCGTGACGGGCCTGGTTCCAGTAGGAAGACCTGAATGGTGCGTGACGGGCCTGGTTAGAATAGGAAGACCTGAATGGTGCGTGACGGGCCTGGTTCCAGTAGGAAGACCTGAATGGTGCGTGACGGGCCTGGTTAGAATAGGAAGACCTGAATGGTGCGTGACGGGCCTGGTTCCAATAGGAAGACCTGAATGGTGCGTGACGGGCCTGGTTCCAATAGGAAGACCTGAATGGTGCGTGACGGGCCTGGTTCCAATAGGATGACCTGCATGGTGCGTGACGGGCCTGGTTCCAATAGGATGACCTGAATGGTGCGTGACGGGCCTGGTTAGAATAGGAAGACCTGAATGGTGCGTGACGGGCCTGGTTCCAGTAGGAAGACCTGAATGGTGCGTGACGGGCCTGGTTAGAATAGGAAGACCTGAATGGTGCGTGACGGGCCTGGTTCCAATAGGAAGACCTGAATGGTGCGTGACGGGCCTGGTTCCAATAGGAAGACCTGAATGGTGTGTGACGGACCTGGTTCCAATAGGAAGACCTGAATGGTGCGTGACGGACCTGGTTTCAATAGGAAGACCTGAATGGTGTGTGACGGGCCTGGTTCCAGTAGGAAGACCTGAATGGTGCGTGACGGGCCTAGTTCCAATAGGAAGACCTGAATGGTGCGTGACGGGCCTGGTTCCAGTAGGAAGACCTGAATGGTGCGTGACGGGCCTGGTTAGAATAGGAAGACCTGAATGGTGCGTGACGGGCCTGGTTCCAGTAGGAAGACCTGAATGGTGCGTGACGGGCCTGGTTCCAGTAGGAAGACCTGAATGGTGGGTGATGGACCTGGTTTCAATAGGAAGACCTGAATGGTGCGTGACGGGCCTGGTTCCAGTAGGAAGACCTGAATGGTGCGTGACGGGCCTGGTTCCAGTAGGAAGACCTGAATGGTGCGTGACGGGCCTGGTTCCAGTAGGAAGACCTGAATGGTGGGTGATGGACCTGGTTTCAATAGGAAGACCTAAATGGTGCGTGACGGGCCTGGTTCCAATAGGAAGACCTGAATGGTGGGTGACGGACCTGGTTTCAATAGGAAGACCTGAATGGTGCGTGACGGGCCTGGTTCCAATAGGAAGACCTGAATGGTGCGTGATGGGCCTGGTTCCAACAGGAAGACCTGAATGGTGCGTGACGGACCTGGTTCCAACAGGAAGACCTGAATGGTGCGTGACGGGCCTGGTTTGAATAGGAAGACCTGAATGGTGCGTGACGGACCTGGTTCCAATAGGAAGACCTGAATGGTGTGTGACGGACCTGGTTCCAATAGGAAGACCTGAATGGTGCGTGACAGGCCTGGTTACAATAGGAAGACCTGAATGGTGCGTGACGGACCTGGTTTCAATAGGAAGACCTGAATGGTGGGTGACGGACCTGGTTTCAATAGGAAGACCTGAATGGTGTGTGACGGACCTGGTTTCAATAGGAAGACCTGAATGGTGTGTGACGGACCTGGTTTCAATAGGAAGACCTGAATGGTGGGTGACGTACCTGGTTTCAATAGGAAGACCTGAATGGTGCGTGACGGGCCTGGTTCCAGTAGGAAGACCTGAATGGTGCGTGACGGACCTGGTTTCAATAGGAAGACCTGAATGGTGCGTGACGGGCCTGGTTCCAGTAGGAAGACCTGAATGGTGCGTGACGGACCTGGTTTCAATAGGAAGACCTGAATGGTGTGTGACGGACCTGGTTTCAATAGGAAGACCTGAATGGTGGGTGACGGACCTGGTTTCAATAGGAAGACCTGAATGGTGGGTGACGGACCTGGTTTCAATAGGAAGACCTGAATGATGCGTGACGGACCTGGTTTCAATAGGAAGACCTGATTGGTGCGTGACGGACCTGGTTTCAATAGGAAGACCTGAATGGTGGGTGACGTACCTGGTTTCAATAGGAAGACCTGAATGGTGTGTGACGGACCTGGTTTCAATAGGAAGACCTGAATGGTGTGTGACGGACCTGGTTTCAATAGGAAGACCTGAATGGTGGGTGACGTACTAGGAGGAAATACCTTCATCTGTACAATACATTTGGCCCTCTGACTGAGGGAGGACAGCTATATTTTTGGAGGACATTCACGTTGTCTCCGACCTGAAAACAAAAGCGGAGGGAAGATTTCCCGGTCCCCCTGGGACACTGACGACACACACACATATACACACACACACATATACACACACACACATATACACACAGACACACACACGCACACTTCGACGCTGACGCCATGAGGAATGGGCTCTGTCAGGAAAGGAGATAGAGTGGGAGAGAGGTTTTCCCTAGGCCTGAGTGATGCCATAAAAGCAAGATGGCATCACAGAGTCTAACATCTTGCCTCAGACAGCAACCATTGATCTCACACACACACACACACCATGAATAATACATGCTGTCCCTGAGAGAGAAAGTCGATACCTGAAATAATTTCTGTCGTCTATCACAAAAGGATAAGATACAGGTTATCCATAGTATTGTTCTTTACTGATAAGCTCAATGGTAAATGTTCTCCATATCTGTAGGATTTATTTGCGAACAGGTTATAGCCATAATTATCCATCTCGCGTCATAAATGCATTATCGGTATTTACAGCATTATCTGTTTTATCTTACACACATCTCGCCGATAACCCACATTTTTTTAATCGTAAGTAAAGTTATGGAGACAAAAAGAGAGCGCCCCTTCTCTCTAAGCACTCTGGGAAAGGATGTTGACTTTAATCTTGTTTGTTAGGAGAAAATCAGTTGATGAAAGAGCAGAAAATTAAAAACAATGTTTTCATAAAACTGCCCTAATCTCACTCATTTGGCTTTGGCCCAGTAAAGTAAAGTCACCAAGTGCAACAGGAAGTAATTATATGTTAACATATGGCTGTATGGAGGAAGGCCATGTCTTTCCCCATGGAAACCGCTAGTACGCATGCACACAGTGTTGGAAAAAGTACTCAGTTGTCATACTTGAGTAAAAGTAAATACCTTAATAAAAATGACTCAAGTAAAAGTGAAAGTCACCCAGTAAAATACTACTTGAGTAAAATTATATATTTTTTAAATATACTTAAGTATCAAAAGTAAATGTAATTGCTAAAATATACTTAAGTATCAAAAGAAAATCATTTCAAATTCCTTATATTAAGCAAACCAGACGGCACGATTGTTTATTTTTTTAAATGTACAGATAGCCAGGACCACACTCCAACACTCAGCCGTCATTTACAAACAAAGAGTTTGTGTTTAGTGAGTCTGCCAGATCAGTAAAGTACAGATACACCCTAAACAACTACTTCAGTAGTACTTTAAAGTATTTTTACTTAAGTACTTTACACCACTGCATACGCACGTACACACACACACACACACACACACACACACACACACACACACACACACACACACACACACACACACACACACACACACACACATTAGCCTCCACTATTTTACAAAGAAAAACAGGTTGAATTCCCCTTTTCCAGCCATCAGCCATCAAACAAACACTAATTACTGACTTCCCTGATGAAAACATTGTCTGCTTCCCAAATGTACTAAACTACTTGTGACCAGGTTCCATAGGGCTCTGGTCAAAAGTAGTGAACAATGTAGGGAATAGGGTGCTATTTGGGATGCAGGCATTGCTTCAGCTCTCCAGCCGTTTATCCAGGTCCAGGGAGAAAAGGAAGGAGAGAGAGAGAGAGAAAAGAGAGAGAGGGGAGGGAGAGAGTGGGAGTAAGGCAGTGCTGGGCTATGGGCTCATGTCAGCCGCTAAAACAACTTGCTCAGCCATATCCTGTTTTCCTATGGACCCACACGGCCCCGTACAGCGGTCAACAGCCGTCCAAATGTGTTTTCAATTATCCATGGTCAGTGGGATGAAGGATAGAATAGAAATGAAGGATAGAAATGTTTAGCACTCTCGGGGTATGTCCCATATGTCTTCACATTCCCTACCTAGTGCACTAATTTTGACAGGGGCCCTATGTGGGAATAGGGAATCGGGTGCCACGAAGGCTTCTCTCCATTGTCTTTGTCAATGAGAGCTCTTCAAGCTGCTGGGACTGTCTTGTCGTCATGCCAAAGGATGAGTAATTAGAATAATGGGCTTGTAATTAACATCAGCTTCTCTCTGTTGATGAAGTCTGGCTAAAAGAAAGTGGAAGGAGACCGGGATTTGGCTGCCCTGTCAGATCTACTGTACGGTTAAAGCTCCGGGCTCTGGACGACACACTGGTGTTTGAGCCCTGTCTCGGCCCCTCTGTCTGTGTGTGTCCACCTACCTTCATACTGTACTGTCATTTTAAAAAAATCCACTGTACAGTATCTAGGCCTACACTATAGACCTGACATCCTCTTGACTGAAACATACTGTTACTGTATCATAGTGGCCATCCACAGACGCGGCTGGTCCATATCCTGTACCAGGCTTGTCACTGACATGTCCTGATGAAGTCATTCTCTAGTCAGTTCCTTCCTGAGGTCTCGTTGCTTTGTTTCCTGAGGACGGTGGTCATTAGTCAGTCATCTGTGGTAACAGTGTAAGCAACCATGGAGGTCATTGTGGTTCCCTCCCAAATTCGCTATTTAGTGCACTGCTTTTGACCAGGGCCCACAGGGCCCAAAGTAGTGCACTAAATAAGGGAATAAGGTGCCATTTAGGTTGCGTTCTATGTGTTTAGGGTGATTCAATAGGTAGTAAATCGTTATAAAAACAACACCTGAAAGTAGGCTACTGTCTCAGACTGAAAACTGTAATCATTCCACATTGTCACACCGTCACACGCATGCATGTATGCATGCCCGCAAGCACGCACACACACACACACACACACACAAACACCTTTTATTTTTAGTCATCGTCATACCTTCACCCCACGTTAGACCCACCTCACACATCATCCCTCTTTGTCAGGATAAAATAGATGATCAACCGCTCAGGAAAGACGTGCATAATTTAACGGCACAAATGGCTAAAAATATGCCCGTAATTATGTCAGGTAAACCCTGTGATGAATGGAAGGTCTGAGAAGGAGCTCATAGGTCTCACAGCATTGCAGCGTCGTCGTGGTAATCCAATTTTCGTGAAAGAGGAATGAATTATACCTCAGGCTAATGGATTTTTTTTAAAGCACAAACTAATATTAAAATATAACACCATCCAGTCAGGTGCTCTACATAGAATTAGAGGCCAACGCTGATGGATCGCTATCTTACACTGTTCAGAAGTACTGTAGCCTGGTCCCAAATCTATTTGTTCTGTCTTGCTAACTCGTATGGTCACACAAACAGTGACACTGACCATTGGCACCAATGGCAAGACAGCACAAACAGATCTGGGACCAGGCTAGTTTAGAAGTACAGTACCTGAACATGTGAGGTAACTGTTTGTTTGTTCTGGATGGCCACAATCTCCCGAGCCTGAGATCTACTGTAGGAAACCTGAGAGACTGTCTCTGTCTGTCTGGTCTATGGCTACCAGCTGGTGTTTGACTTTGAAGCACAGTGAGAGAATTCCCCCTCTGTGTGGTGATCAGTGATTTTCTGGGTTATTTGTTTTTTGATAGAGAGACAGAGACAGAGAGAGAGAGAGACAGACAGACAGACAGACAGACAGACAGACAGACAGACAGACAGACAGACAGACAGACAGACAGACAGACAGACAGACAGACAGACAGACAGACAGACAGACAGACAGAAACAGAGAGAGAGAGAGAGAGAAACAGAGAGAGAGAGAGAGAGAAAGAGACAGACAGACAGAGAGAGAGACAGAGAGACAGATACACAGACAGACAGAGAGAGAAGGGAAAATGTAGTCTTGTGTTCCCCAGAGTTTCTCGATTATTAATTCAGCCCACACACCAACAGATGGGAAGTCTATTTTTTCCCAGTACACAGTCAGGGGGGCAAGGCAGTGAAAGCCCAAACTCTCTGGTACAACTTATTTTTTATAAAAACTCCTCATGAAAACTGATTGTAGTATTTTCCCACCAGTTGAATTATGAGGTAGTCAAACAGTGACAAATGGCTTTTGAAGCTCAACAGTTGTTCTCTGATCTGAACACTGTGTTCCCCTCTCTGCTCCAACCCCACCCCACCCCTCGGCTCTGCACAACGCTCACCTGACAGCCCCAGAACAATGAGTCAACTGTATCCTCAGACATTGATCCTGTACCAGTCAGAGTCCCAAATGGCCTGACCCTAACCCTATTCCCTATATAGTGCACTACTTTTGACCAGGGCCCATGGGACGCTGGTCAAAAGTAGTGCACTATGTAGGGAATAGGGTGCTATTTGGGACGGAGACCCAGAGTTCAGTTGACTCACTCCACTATGGAGTGGGTCTAATGACCGGTGGATGACGATTATGACAATGTCTGACACAGTCTGTGGGAATGATGATGATGATGATAAGAGGATGAAGTCATGTCATTGAACTTGAGGAACGCACACACACAAACACACACACAGTCGGATGTGGTGAAACTCCCTATGTTAATCTAATTGCACCAACAGGCTCAACTGACTGTGGGCCTACAAGCTTGAGCAACGGCATTAATGCTGTCTCTGCTTCTCTGCTTCCATTAGTCAGCGTAATGACTGGATACACACACACACACACATCAGTAGGCTAGGTGAGAGAACAGAACAGTATTCACCGTTCCTTTAGTAGGAACAGGGAAAAACTCGGAGAGAAAGAATGTGAAGACGACGGAGAAAACAGAGGAGAATGAGACGTTATTTCCCGTTCAGCAGGATACTGATGATCTGCTGTAATTGTCTGATTTTCTTAACAGGGCATTTCGTGGGAAAGGGTGTGTGTGTGTCCCTGTAGATATGAATTACAACAGGGGACCAGATTGTATTGTGTCATTTGTCTCTGAGTGGGCACCGCTCCAAACACACCCTCGAAAATCACAGTCGTTAAAAAAGAAAGTTAATGAAAATGAGCGTGTTTCTGTCATGTCAGCACTAGTGCAAAATACATCTCCCATTCAGGGACGTGGTTATTATATTTTACACTCTTTTAGACAAGGATTACATCACCCATTAACGATGATTCACACTTTTTGCCAATTCACTAAGAGTTCGATGGCAAATAATCTATCACCTAAAAATATATTTTCCTGGCTTTGCTGCACACACCCACACACGCTCCTCCTATTTAAAAAAAGTTCCAAATAGTACGTTTGTTCAACTGGTAGAGTAGTTGGGTTTGGGTGAGCTATGCCATCTATGCCTCACACACCCACACACACTGCACACACACACACTGCACACACACACTCCTCCGTGTTAACGAAGTCCCAGCATTAATCATTATACCTCATTGTTTATTTTCTCTCTATTATTCAGCCATTATTCTTTCAGCTCGCCTGTCCGGTATGCCTGACCCTGGTCTGTTCGCACTGCTGTGGTTTCCTCCTCGGCTCTGACTGAAACAACAAGTCATTAATAAATCATGTGTCTCTCATTAGCACAGCCCTGTTATCATGATCATGTCTGTGAAATTGATCCAGTCTGTCTCTTCTCTCCTTACGAGACAACAGCCTTACAAGGCTCTGTCATTCCGATCCTCAGACCCTCAGCAAAGCAGCCCCAGCATGCATCTCTTCTGGGGTTTTTTTGGTCTTCCTTTTGTCTCCTTTCTTCTGTTCTGTTCTTTCCTTTCCCCACCTCTCCCTCCCCTCTCCTCCCCTGGCAGTACTCAGTGTGCTCTCCAGCCATACATTTTTGAACATGCTAAAACTGGTCCTAAGGGATGAATCAGATCTCTGTCTGTCTGAGTCCATGGTCTGGAGGTACAGGGCAGAACATGGTGATCAGTTGACTTTTCACTGACTCATAAATAAACAGATTGAAGGAGACAGAAGGAACCATTTTGCCAGCCAATGACACAGCCTAACTGACTGACTCTGAATGTTCATGACTGTTCTCAATTATAGGGCTGGTGATGCTCTAATTCCATTATTCCATTATGGCTAATAAGGGTCCAATCAGGAGGGGGATCCAAGGCCAAGTCATCCACTTCTCAGTAAGGCACTCTGTCATTGGTCCAGGGCAGCTGTGAAGCTGATGATGATAATGATAATGATGATGAGGAGGAGGAGGAAGGTAGACAGCAGGAGGAGGAGGACTTGCCTCGCCTCCTCTCCTCTCTCCTTTCCCCCTATCCAGACCACCCTCCATCTGTACTGGCACATTCTTCCTTCCTCTCGCACCCAGCCATGCGATGGGGATTGTGAATCGTCTGTTATTAAAAAGGAACGCTCTGAAACAGGGGATTTTGATTCTGTCTCTGTTTATGGGGCTAAAGAAATCTGGGCCTTTTTCCATAAGCCCAGTTGAGCTCCTAGGCAGGAACAAAAGTATGTTGTCTTTTTTTCAAATCCTCCAGAGCGAGCAGAGAACGGAAGTCATATAGAGACCTTTATTCATGGTCTCCCCATCTGGTTTTATCCTTAGCTTCTGGATCTGAATACATTTTAAAGTAGACGAATGACAACGGCATTGCCAATGTATTCACTGTGACATGTGAGTTTGAGTCTTAGCTCTGAGATGTTAAGCGTGAGAGAGAGAGAGAGAGAGAGAGAGAGAGAGAGAGAGAGAGAGAGAGAGAGAGAGAGAGAGAGAGAGAGAGAGAGAGAGAGAGAGAGAGAGAGAGAGAGAGAGAGAGAGAGAGAGAGAGAGAGAGAGAGAGAGAGAGAGAGAGACTGTTCAAGGCTGTATGGATATCTTTAACATGCACTGTGATGCCTGCATTGGTTGGCTGGTGCTCTAGTCGACTGGTTTTAAAAGGCTGATCTCCCCGGCTCTCTCTGATGATCTCCCCGGCTTTCCCAAATGGCACCATATTTCCTATGAGCCCTTTTCAAAAGTAGTGCACTATATAGGGAATAGGGTGCCATTTGGGATGAATAATTTGCTGTCACACACATCACATGCTGTAGTTGGTGTGGATTCATTAATCTCCACGAGGCCCTGGCCACAATCCATCAGTCTTAAGCCTCCTCTCAATCCAATATCAAAGCTTCTCTCTCTCTCTCTCTCTCTCTCTCTCTCTCTCTCTCTCTCTCTCTCTCTCTCTCTCTCTCTCTCTCTCTCTCTCTCTCTCTCTCTCTCTCTCTCTCTCTCTCTCTCTCTCTCTCTCTCTCTCTCTCTCTCTCTCTCTCTCTCTCTCTCTCTCTCTCTCTCTCTCTCTCTCTCTCTCTCTCTCTCTCTCTCTCTCTCTCTCTCCTCTCTCTCTCGCTCCCTCTTTTTTACCCCTCTCCCTCCACACAGCACCGTAACGAAGCCAGCAGCCCGTTCCCTTCCCACAACTCCCACACAGACAACCCTTCTTTGATTGACCCCCCCTGCGTTTTTGACTCCATTGCATCACTCCTTATTAGCCCCAGTGTGGCCAGTCGGAGAGAGAGAGAGGCTATGGCCCGTTAAATACTAACAGTGCAGCGTAACCTCGCCACCCGCTCCTGGAGGCCTCTCATACGTGTCCTCCTCTCCTCCGTCAGTCACCCACCAGTCTTTCCTCTTCTCCTCTGTCCCGGCTGGGGGGGGGGGGGGGGGTGAGAGGTATGGTTTAAGTGGGCTCCATAGGGGCAGCCCAGCAGACGGAATGTAAGTCCAGAGGTGTTGTTTTGGTCTCTCTGCGCGAGGGACCGGCGAGCCGAAACAGATCTTCCTGTCTTCTCTCAGAGTGGGGGTCTACCCACGTCTGGACTGCTGAATCAATCCAGACCCAGACCAATAGAGCTCCATCCCTGTTAGACAAGCTCGATGGGACATGGACCAGTCTATTTAAGGGGCTCCATGGGGAGATGGGGGGGGGGGTTCAGGTCAGGATGTCCTGTTTGTTCAGAGGAGTACGAGTCACACACGGACAGGCAGCTCCAGGAGGATGGGTCTGCTTCTTTCCTGACAGACAGACATACACAGTCAAGGTATAGAGAGAGCATGATGCTAGACAGACAGACACACACACACAAACACATACAAACACAAACACACACACACACACTGTCCACAGTTCTGATAGAAAACAGTGTAACCGCTCTCTAACCCTGATGCTTGGAAAGCTCCTTCTCTTTAGTCTGTTCAGCATCACGGTCCTTGCAGCCGTACAGACTCTGTTCTGACTCCCTTCTATCCAATAGGCTCTTGGCCCTGTTCCCCGTCTGGCAGCCGACTCGGGAAAATATAATAACATCAGTAATGTTACAGCAGTTCATGATTACTTTATGAAGCTCTGATTTTTTTATGCAACCTTGTACTATTTGAAATTCAATCTATATCTCCTGTTTAGAATATTAGGAGGAGGCCAATTCCATTCAATATTCACCTTTATCCAATAAGCTCTTGTCTCCCCATCACAGGAAATGAAGTTGTGGTGTTTTATTAATAGAATATCATTCCATACTTCTGCTGTTTATTACATTCTAGTCATAGTTAAATGAGGTGCAGGCTAAAGGTGTTTTCCAATAGCATGGTTGTATTTTTTACTCTTATATGTCATCAGTGTTTGGACTTGCAGAACAGTTCTCTTTGCACTAAAACCCAAAGTCTTGCTGTATGTACTGTATGTGCCATTGAATTTTACCGACCGTTCCCTCTCCCTTCAGGTGGACTTGGGTTTCCTCCGGTTCGTGACGGCCGTCGGAACCCAGGGGGCCGTTTCCCAGGAGACCAAGAAGACCTACTGGGTCAAGTCCTACAAGGTGGACGTCAGCTCTAACGGAGAAGACTGGATCACACTGAAGGAGGGTTCAAAACAGAAGGTAAGAGCGATTACTCCTCGCCCACTCTGTACCCCACGGCCTCTAACGTTGCATGGTATCATAAGCACATCAACTTTTCCTATACTTCAGCACTGTATGTATTACTGCAGTAATACTCGAATCATGTAGTAAAAGCAGAAGACATGCATCAACACTAGTTGAGACACATTTCTCAGAAGACTTACAGAGCTGTGGCACAATAGCCAACCAGACCCAGAATGCCAGCCATGTAAACTAACATATACATTTTGGTCATTTAGCAGACGCTCTTAACCAGAGCGACATTTCCGTGCTTTCAGCCAGTTGAATTCTGCTCTCCTCCTTAGTATTGGCTTGGATCTCTGCCTCAGCCACACCATATCTCAACAAAAGGGGAATGCCCCTGGTCTGGTCTGGTCTGTGTTCGGTTCTGTCTCTGTGGAACGGCGCTTTCTCCACCATACTATTATGCGCTTAGCGTGGTATGCTAATGCACAGAGCATTGTGTGAGAAACTATTTACAGTGCAGTACTACTGCCTCTCTCTTAAAGACGCTGCAGTAGTCATTTAGTTGGATGAAGTCATTGTTTACTGTGTGTAAGGCTCTGGTATTTGTCTGAAAAAGGAGAGCGGTTAACAAAGCCTTTAATAAACCAGGAGTGACAGGGATGAATGAGAGAGAGAGAGAGAGAGAGAGAGAGAGAGAGAGAGAGAGAGAGAGAGAGAGAGAGAGAGAGAGAGAGAGAGAGAGAGAGAGAGAGAGAGAGAGAGAGAGAGAGAGAGAGAGAGAGAGAGAGAGAGAGAGAGAGAGAGAGAGAGAGAGAGAGAGAGAGAGAGAGAGAGAGAGAGAGAGAGAGAGAGAGAGAGAGAGAGAGAGAGAGAGAGAGAGAGAGAGAGAGAGAGAGAGAGAGAGAGAGAGAGAGAGAGAGAGAGTTGACCAGAGCGTGGCTAACCTAATGATCTGACTGGATCTGACGATCGATCAGTTATCAGCCTGTGAAACAGACCAGAAGGCTCTCTGTCTCTAAACAAACTTCTCTTAGTGGGTGTCCACACTCCACGGGTCCATCAAGAGGTTCGTTTGACCAGGCTAAGGATCTATGGAACCTTTAAGTAGTCACCATTGTGTGTGTGCTACTCACAAGGGCAGCCACGTTTTCCCCATAGCGGCCAGAGCAGCTCTCTTTGTGTCTGTGTCTGTAATATATACCCCCTCCCCCTGCCCCTCAGGCCCAATTATTTTACGACCTCTCCAAAGTACACCGTTTTCTTTTTAAAGCAAGGTGATGTGAAAAGCCCTGTCTCTCAGTTCCGGCCTCTAAAGTGCTTTTGTGAGTAGTAGGTTCTATTTACTAGGTGCTGAGCCTGCAGGTTGGAGCTGTAGTGTGATGGTGATGGTGCTTGCTAGCTAGCTGGAAAAAGCCATTTAATAGTTATTGGTGCGACAGAGACGCCAGAGAGAGAGGAGCGCCGACCGGCGTGACATATAGGAGAGTGGATGACTCAGTTGACAACCATTACCCAGGAAACAGAGAGAGGGATGTAGGGACAGTGATAGAGAGGCTTTTGAGCAGACTAATGGTTCCATTGGCCTTGCCTGCTGTCGTTCTAGCGCTGCCACCGTTCACGTTCACTTCAGCCCAGATGAGCTTTACTGCCAAGCGACACTCCGCTACTGCTTGGCTAGCACTCTCCTGTCACGGGGTTAACACCACCGTACCACCGGATGCCGACAGAGTGAGACTTAGCCAGGGTGAGGGTGATGTGTGATGAACTGTAGGGTGTTGTCAGTGTGTGCGTGCGTGTCACAGTTGGATACAACTGTAGGGTGAAGATGTTTGTATATGGTTGAAATTGCAGCTGGGTCACAATCACAATATTTGGTGCATTATGAACTGTGGTGAATATGGTTAATATCAAAAACGTAGGATGTTTAAGTATGAAACACTAATTTCCATATACTGTACATGCTCAGGAAATGACACAGTATATAGTATATAGTCTAAAGACAGTAGCCTAATACGAACAATGAAGGGAGGCTGTCCTGCATATGGCCTGTGCCCCGTCATTGAGCTCTGTTTCTGGGGCACTGTGTGAGGCGAGGCCAAGGCCTCAGTTGGCCCAGTAGGCCTCTCTCCTGGTGGCTCTACTACTACACTAAACAAACTCTGTGAATAATGAACAGCTCCTCTCCTCCCAGGTTTTCCAAGGGAACACCAACCCCATTGAAGTCGCCAGGACGAAGCTTCCCAAACCCACGCTCACCCGCTTCATCCGGATCCGGCCCGTCGCCTGGGAAACAGGCATCGCTCTGCGCTTCGAGGTGTACGGCTGTAAAATATCAGGTCAGTACCATGGAGATCCCAATGCTTCACACACTATATCTCTCTGTCTGGCAGCCAGACGCTACTTAGCGTTACATAGGGGCGGCAGGTAGCCTAGTGGTTAGAGCGTTGGGCCAGCAACCGAAAAGGTTGCTAGATTGAATCCCCGAGCTGACGAGGTAAAAATCTGTCGTTCTGCCCCTGAACAAGGCAGTTAACCCACCGTTCCTAGGCTGTCATTGAAAATAAAAGTTTGTTCTTAACTGACTTAGCTAAATAAAGGATAAATACATTAGAGATGTTAGTTTACCATTCAAATGACCAAACAACATTCAAATGCATGCAAGTCACTGCTGGTGATGGTATATTGTTTGACCTTTCGGTAAAATTAGTATCTAAGTGCTCCTTTACGATTTGTTTAGGCCTCTCATCTCTCATGTACCTGGCTGATATTTCCCTCCTCATCTAGAAGAGTAGCTGAAATGATTCACTAAGGGACTGTATGTTATTTATAATGAGTGATACCTGGATACAATCTGGAATGAACATTTCCATGCAGGCTATTGTTAAAAAAGAGGAGTCTAAGTTTGTAACAGAACTAAAGTGGTCAATCAACCGTAAAGGTTGAGCGCAACAGAACCAGTTACAACTGAAGTATCTGATCATGAATGAATTTGAGCCATTCCATTGTTTAACATAGCAGCCACATATCATCAGGTAATTATGGATTGTAGGCGTGTCTGCAAACGCCACTTTGAGCGTGCCAAATCCGACGGAACAAGAACAGTCACAGACAAAAAACTCTACCGGGGGTTGCTAAAACGTCTGTCCTCAAAAACAGTCTTGTACGACCCACTTGAACTCGCCCTCCTGTTCCGAGTGCTTAGCTTACAGAAACGTACCACCTCTATTGTGTATGCAGACAAACTGATCCCCTGCATGAACCTCGTCACACCAATGACATCTAGGATCCATATTCACTGCGCGTCTTCCATTATGTTCAGAAAATTCGACGGAACACCTTGCGCACTGGAAGTCATAACGATACCTGACCACAGCTGTCCTTTCAGCAGGGCGCTCAAATCGCTCAAAATAACCCTCATCAAGATGTGGCCTACATGTAATAGTCCTACACATCACTTATTATTATTATTATTATTATTATTACAAATAGAAGAGTATCACTTCTCACAAGGTCACAAAGTGATTCATTAGTATTTTACATAGCAGATCCGTATATCCAGTACACTACATGACCAAAAGTATGTGGACATGCTTGTCAAATATCTAATTCCAAAATCATGGGCATTACTATGGAGTTGGTCCCCCCTTTGCTGCTATAACAGCCTCCACTCTGTGAATGCTTTCCACTAGATGTTGGAACATTGCTGCGGGGACTTCCATTCAATCACAAGAGCATTAGTGAGTTTGGGCACTGATGTTGGGTGATTAAGCCTTGCTCGCAGATGGCGTTCCAATTTATCCCAAAGGTGTTCAATGGGGTTGGAATTTAGAAGCACCGAATCGTCTAGAATGTCATTGTATGCTGTAGCATTAAGATTTCCCTACACTGGAACTAAGGGGCCTAGCCCGAACTATGAAAAACAGCCCCAGACCATTATTCCTTCTCCACCAAACTTTACAGTTGGCACTATGCATTCTGTATGGCTGCTCGGCCATAGAAACCCATTTCATGAAGCGACCGACAAACAGTTCTTGTGCTGACGTTGCTTCCAGAGGAAGTTTGAAACTCAGTAGCGAGTGTTGCAACCGAGGACAGACTATTTTTACGCGCTAAGCGGTTCAGCACTCTGCGGTCCCATTCTGTGAGCTTGTGTGTCCTGCCACTTCACGGCTGAGCCGTTGTTGCTCCTAGACATTTCCACTTCCCCAATAACAGCACTTACAGTTGACCGGGGCAGCTCTAGCACGGCAGAAATTTGACAAACTGACTTGTTGGAAAGGTGGCATCCTATGACGGTGCCACGTTGAAAGTCACTGAGCTCTTCACTAAGGCCATTCTACTGCCAATGTTTGTATATGGAGATTGCATGGCTGTGTGCTCGATTTTATACACCTGTCAGCAACGGGTGTGGCTGAAATAGCAGAATCCACTAATTTGAAGGGGTGTCCACATACTTTTGTATATACAGTGTAATACCATATAGGCCTACTGAAGCGTATGGTAGTAGGACTATATTACAGTATGTTACACCAAAAACACCTCCTCAGTCATTTCTTGTCTGAAGCTGAATAGTCCAATATTCTTTCAACAATCATTAAAACTGCACACACTACAGGCTATGCTCAGATTGAATCAAAATAGACCTACAAGAAATGCTAATATAGTCGCTTGTTCACGCCATCTGCTTTAATTCGCTCAAGAAACAGTCATCCTAGAAGCTCTACATGCATCTTCCCATGAAACTGATTGACTTCAAGTGACTGGCATGCACTTTGGGTGTTTCACCTGTAAAACGGGAAGAATTATCATTCACCATTGACAGACGATGGCCTACTTTGAAATGAGGAATGCCTAACTTGGTGTTTGAGGTTATTAAAAATATAACATTTTCTTGAGACAAGATGTGTGGGCAAGTAGGCAGACGTGGCAATTGGAGGATGCATTTTATGCACCTATTCTATAGTGATATTCAATCTGTCGGTACAAACTTTGATAGAGAAATTATGACTTCATTTCATAATTTTCTTGCGCTCCCTAACCCCCCAAAAAAGAGCGCTACACCACTGCTCCTCGGCTATAGAAGGTTGTAGCGCAGCCTCTGAAGGTCATAGAGACAACCCAAGTATATCCCATATGCATTGGATTCATGTCTTTCCCCGGCATTTTACAGCTTGTTTCTAGCATAAAGCATTGCGGACTAAAGCGTAAATTATAGATCATTTTATAGAATCAGGTCCATTTAATTTGTATTAAAATCAATTATATCAGTAGCAAGCTTTGGACCCCAGGAAAAGTAGCTGCTGCCTTGGCAACAGCTAATGTGAATCCAGAATATTTTTTTTTAAATACCTTCATTCCTGTTTCTCATCTTCATGCTCTCTCTCTCGAACTGAACAGGACATCAGTAGGCCTAGTTTGTGCGCACAGATATTGCATTTTTTGGACAAATTAACTCGCCTCCTGGAAATGCCACCACACACAGTACAGTCCTTGGTTAGGCAGCACAGTAGGGTTTACATCAATAAGAGCAGGGCAGGCTGATTGAGACCACACTAGGTGCACTTGATATTGCGCGCCCAGCATGGAATCAAGGATGAGGGGCAGCATCGGGCACACATGAGATACTATAAGAAGCAACTCATTCTCCAACCCTGAGTAATATTGCATTTCATCGATTACAAATTACATTACCCTTCCCTGGACTAAATTTTAAAAAGCATGACCCTCTCCCATTTTCCTCCGGGTAACTATTGTGTACATTTCGGTGTCTCCCTAACTCACAGTAGTGAGAGCCCAGTGAGAGAGGGTTTACTCTGAGGCGAGTGCTGCCTTCTACATTATGAAGGAGAGGTGCATGAAGATGATTACACATTGATGTTACCTGATGTTTAGATGTACCTCATTCAATATGGATGACATCAACAGCAGGCAGGCCGGCAGGCAGAGTAGTTTAGCGGGCCAGGCGAGCGGCTTCCCATAGCTGAGTACTGCAACTGCCTGCATACACACGCACACACACACACACACACACACACCTTCTCCGTGGCTCTTGTCCTACCCTCTGTCCTTTCCCCAACCCCCTCAGTCTCAGCCCCCTGCTGGGTCCACAAAGTCTGCAGTGGTCTTCATCAGTGTGATGCTGGCAACCTTCCACCCACTACAGGGCTTTGATTGTGGTCAGGTTCACAGCATCCCTGCCTCTTTGTCAACATGCATTTATTTTATGGCATTGTGAAGGGCTTAATGTATGTGTGTGCATTTGTTGGTCTGCGTTGGTCACACATTTGCATGTGTGTGTATATGCAGAGGGCAGTGCAGTGCTGGCACACAGCTGGAGCGCTTCAATGTTTGGAAGTGAGACCAGACCGCACTGCAGACACACACACGCACAGACATACACACACATACACACACACACCGCACTGCAGACACATCACAGGAGCAGGGAGCGCCACTCTGTGACCTCATCAGCCGACGGCGGGCAGGGCACCACTCTGATCACACTGCCAGCTGGATGTTCTGCACACGCTCAGAGAGGAGAGGAGACAGAGAGAGAGTCAGAGTGAGAGAGAGAGTCAGAGTGAGAGAGAGAGACAGAGAGAGAGACAGAGAGAGAGAGAGACAGAGAGAGAGACAGAGAGAGAGAGAGAGAGAGGGTTCATGTTGAAAGAGAGAGGTCACGATCAGATGAGCTCCTGCATTTTTCAGCATTTTCTTTAAAAAAGATACATTTAGAGTTAGATAAACTTGGATTTTTTGTCAGGAACACATACAGGATGCTACCCTCTACAACATAACCCTCACTTCAAATCAAAACTCGAAACCTACAACCTGATTTTGGACGGAATTACAGAATCACCTGAAAAGTTCACAAATACCAAGGATTAATTATTCTATACAGCAAATTCTCTGGAAAACAACAGAAACCTGAGAACACCACCCAACCTGGAACTGAGTGAGTAATGTTTAGTCTGAAACTATATTCTATTTCCAAAAGCCAAGAAGAATAATACATGACATTACTTTATAAGGACTGAATAGTAACATAACTCTGCCAAGCTTGATACAACTTCATCTAGCACTTAAGTGTCAAGTGAGAGGTGTCAAAGCCCATTAGCCCAACAATGGCAGGAGAGTCGAATAGTCTACCCCAACCAAATGGAGAGGCCTTAGAAGCTGCCTCCCGCTGTTCAGAGGTAATTAAAATACAGTACCCTGTCATTGTAAAGAATGATAAGGCAAGAAAAGATCACAAAATGAAGCTCCTTATGGAAAATCAAGAGACACTTTTTGCTGACTATTACAAAAATGGGAACATCAGCAACCTTATCTTCTACACAAACCATCCAGTGGCATGGCACAGTGCTATATTAGCACACTACCCCTTTGTTAAGAGAGGGGGGGTTAACGAGGGGTGGAAACTCAGGATACTTGACAACGAGGACTCTGAGTCAGCTAATATAAATCTATATAAGTCTGGAACAGTAATGGTACAGGGCAACCACAAACAGTTTCAGCTGGACTTTCACCAAATCAAAGAATTAGCCCAGCAGGAGAAGCTCTCCCTTGATAAAGATACCCCCACCCCAAGCGGGTCAGACCAGACGTCTTCATCATATAACCACACAGACGAGCAACCCTCAGCAGACAGTCAACCTCCCAGTACAGAGTACTTCTCCCTCATTGAAATGAAGGATAAATTCACCCAGCTGGAGGTAAGGCAGGTGGAGCTGGAACAGCAGGTGATCACACTCCAGTCAGCACAGACCCAGACAACAGTCCAGCACAACAACACCCCCTTAACCAGACCTGGAGAGCCGGAGGTGGAGAAAGACATATCTGCACTATGGACAGTGGTGAGACAACATCAACAGGAGAAAGAGCAGGAGCAGGAGAAGAACAGAGCACTAGAGGAGAGGATCAGACTACAGGAGGAGAGGGAGAGGGGGATGGAGGAGAGGATCAGACTACAGGAGGAGAGGGAGAAGGGGATGGAGGAGAGGATCAGACTACAGGAGGAGAGGTTGAGGGGGATGGCATGTGACAGAGAACAACCCACTAGGGAGGTGGCCATCCCCACAGAGACGCCAGCAGAACAGCCCACCTCAGCACCCGACAAAAGTCTCGACACCACAGCAGAACAGTCCACACCAGACCCTGACCATAGAAACGACATCACAACAGAACAGACAAAAGAAAAACCCCAAGCCCAGCAGCTCTCACCCCCTCTGAGCACCCCCCCTGTCAGCCACCCTGATAGCCCTCCTGACAACCCCCCCACACCCACTGAGGACAAACACAAGACACAGATTGTCCTTCTTATGGACTCAAATGGGAAATATATAGAAGAAAAAAAACTTTTTCCCAAACACAGTGTGTCTAAACTCTGGTGTCCAAACACCCAGCGCGCCCTAGACCTTCTGTCTGAGGACAAACTAGGCTCACCTAGCCACATAATAATACACACAGGCACAAACGACCTGAGAGCACAGCAGGAAAGGGTGGCCACAGCACTGAAGGGAGTGATCGAAAAAGCTTCTTCTACTTTCCCCAACGCACAAGTGGTTATCTCCACCCTGCTACCACGAAAAGACTTCCACCCTGCTACAATACAGCGGGTAAACGCAAGCATCTCCCGTGACTGTGTCTCAAAACCAAATGTTTTTCTGGCCCACCACTCCACCCTGGACTTGAACAGCCTCTATGACCAGGTCCACCTCTACAAGGCAGCAGTGCCCACCTTTGCCCGGACTCTAAAGGACATCGCTCTCAAACGCAGCCCCAACACTTCACACAGGAGCAACAGATCAATAGACACCCCACCAAGACCAGCGAGACACCCTCCAAGACCCCCCCCTGGACCTACACACCCCCCCCACATCAACCATGCCCACACCCAATTTAGGCCCCCTCAGATCAGACCTATGCCACTCCTGCCCACCCCATGCACCCCACCCCCGCAAAGAGGGCATCAACATGGAAGTCACACATACGCCCAGGTAGTGAGCGGGCAAACAGGCCCAACCCCCACTCTTACACTCGCCCAAGCCAACGGCATGTACCAGATGCTCAGCAGGCTCTGCTCACACTTACTGGCCTGAGGCCAAACCACACGGCCAACAACATTGGACACTTTATGGAACAAAAAGCCTTCACTATATCATCCTGGAATATCCAAGGCCTGAGGTCATCTGCCTTTGGCCTAAAGAGCAGGAACCCGGACTTCACCAAAGAAATCGGTAATGCAGACATTGTCATCCTGCAAGAAACCTGGTACAGAGGAGACGGACCCACTGGTTGCCCTCTAGGTTACAGAGAACTGGTAGTCCCATCCACCAAACTACCAGGTGTGAAACAGGGAAGGGACTCAGGGGGAATGCTAATTTGGTATAGAGCAGACCTAACTCACTACATTAAACTAATCAAAACAGGAACATTTTACATTTGGCTAGAAATTCAAAAGGAAATTATCTTAACAGAGAAAAATGTCCTCCTGTGTGCTACCTATATCCCCCCACTAGAATCCCCATACTTTAATGAAGACAGCTTCTCCATCCTGAATGAGGAAATCAATAATTTCCAGGCCCAGGGACATGTATTAGTCTGTGGCGACCTAAATGCCAGAACTGGACAAGAACCTGACACCCTCAGCACACAGGGGGACAAACACCTACCTGGAGGTGACAGCATTCCCTCCCCCATATGCCCCCCTAGGCACAACTATGACAACATAACCAACAAAAACGGGTCACAACTCCTGCAGCTCTGTCGCACGCTGGGTATGTACATAGTCAATGGTAGGCTTCGAGGGGACTCCTATGGTAGGTTCACCTATAGCTCATCTCTTGGCAGTAGCACTGTAGACTACTTTATCACTGACCTCAACCCAGAGTCTCTCAGAGCGTTCACAGTCAGCCCACTGACACCCCTATCAGACCACAGCAAAATCACAGTCTACTTGAACAGAGCAATACTCAATCACGAGGCATCAAAGCCAAAGGAACTGAGTAACATTAAGAAATGCTATAGATGGAAGGAATGCAGTTTGGAAATCTACCAAAAAACAATTAGACAACAGCAAATTCAATCCCTTTTAGACAACTTCCTGGGTAAAACGTCCCACTGCAATAGTGAAGGTGTAAACTTGGCAGTAGAAAATCTTAACAGTATATTTGACCTCTCAGCTTCCCTATCAAACCTAAAAATCTCAAATAGAAAACCGAAGAAAATGAACAACAATGACAAATGGTTTGATGACGAATGCAAAAATCTAAGAAATAAATTGAGAAACCTGTCCAACCAAAAACATAGAGACCCGGAAAACCTGAGTCTACGCCTTCACTATGGTGAATCACTAAAACAATACAGAAATACACTACGGAAAAAGAAGGAACAGCACGTCAGAAATCAGCTCAATGTAATTGAAGAATCCATAGACTCTAACCACTTCTGGGAAAATTGGAAAACACTAAACAAACAACAACACGAAGAATTATCTATCCAAAATGGAGATGTATGGGTAAACCACTTCTCCAATCTTTTTGGCTCTATAACAAAGAATAAAGAGCAAAAACATATACATGATCAAATACAAATCCTTGAATCAACTATTAAAGACTACCAGAACCCACTGGATTCTCCAATTACCTTGAACGAGTTACAGGACAAAATAAAAACCCTCCAACCCAAAAAGGCCTGTGGTGTTGATGGTATCCTTAATGAAATGATCAAATATACAGACAACAAATTCCAATTGGCTATACTAAAACTCTTTAACATCGTCCTTAGCTCTGGCATCTTCCCCAATATTTGGAACCAAGGACTGATCACCCCAATCCACAAAAGTGGAGACAAATTTGACCCCAATAACTACCGTGGAATATGCGTCAACAGTAACCTTGGGAAAATACTCTGCATTATCATTAACAGCAGACTCGTACATTTCCTCAATGAAAACAATGTACTGAGCAAATGTCAAATTGGCTTTTTACCAAATTACCGTACAACAGACCATGTATTCACCCTACACACCCTAATTGACAACCAAACAAACCAAAACAAAGGCAAAGTCTTCTCATGCTTTGTTGATTTCAAAAAAGCCTTAGACTCAATTTGGCATGAGGGTCTGCTATACAAATTGATGGAAAGTGGTGTTGGGGGAAAAACATACGACATTATAAAATCCATGTACACAAACAACAAGTGTGCGGTTAAAATTGGCAAAAAACACACACATTTCTTCACACAGGGTCGTGGGGTGAGACAGGGATGCAGCTTAAGCCCCACCCTCTTCAACATATATATCAACGAATTGGCGAGGGCATTAGAACAGTCTGCAGCACCTGGCCTCACCCTACTAGAATCCGAAGTCAAATGTCTACTGTTTGCTGATGATCTGGTGCTTCTGTCACCAACCAAGGAGGGCCTACAGCAGCACCTAGATCTTCTGCACAGATTCTGTCAGACCTGGGCCCTGACAGTAAATCTCAGTAAGACCAAAATAATGGTGTTCCAAAAAAGGTCCAGTCGCCAGGACCACAAATTCCATCTAGACACCGTTGCCCTAGAGCACACAAAAAACTATACATACCTCGGCCTAAACCTCAGCACCACAGGTAACTTCCACAAAGCTGTGAACGATCTGAGAGACAAGGCAAGAAGGGCATTCTATGCCATCAAAAGGAACATAAATTTCAACATACCAATTAGGATCTGGCTAAAAATACTTGAATCAGTCATAGAGCCCATTGCCCTTTATGGTTGTGAGGTCTGGGGTCCGCTCACCAACCAAGATTTCACAAAATGGGACAAACACCAAATTGAGACTCTGCATGCAGAATTCTGCAAAAATATCCTCCGTGTACAACGTAGAACACCAAATAATGCATGCAGAGCAGAATTAGGCCGATACCCACTAATTATCAAAATCCAGAAAAGAGCCGTTAAATTCTACAACCACCTAAAAGGAAGCGATTCCCAAACCTTCCATAACAAAGCAATCACCTACAGAGAGATGAACCTGGAGAAGAGTCCCCTAAGCAAGCTGGTCCTGGGGCTCTGTTCACAAACACACCCCACAGAGCCCCAGGACAACAGCACAATTAGACCCAACCAAATCATGAGAAAACAAAAAGATAATTACTTGACACATTGGAAAGAATTAACAAACAAACAGAGCAAACTAGAATGCTATTTGGCCCTAAACAGAGAGTACACAGTGGCAGAATACCTGACCACTGTGACTGACCCAAACTTAAGGAAAGCTTTGACTATGTACAGACTCAGTGAGCATAGCCTTGCTATTGAGAAAGGCCGCCGTAGGCAGACATGGCTCTCAAGAGAAGACAGGCTATGTGCTCACTGCCCACAAAATGAGGTGGAAACTGAGCTGCACTTCCTAACCTCCTGCCCAATGTATGACCATATTAGAGACACATATTTCCCTCAGATCACACAGATCCACAAAGAATTCGAAAACAAATCCAATTTTGATAAACTCCCATATCTACTGGGTGAAATTCCACAGTGTGCCATCACAGCAGCAAGATTTGTGACCTGTTGCCACAAGAAAAGGGCAACCAGTGAAGAACAAACACCATTGTAAATACAACCCATATTTATGTTTATTTATTTTAACTTGTGTGCTTTAACCATTTATACATTGCTACAACACTGTATATATATAATATGACATTTGTAATGTCTTTATTGCTTTGAAACTTCTGTATGTGTAATGTTTACTGTTAATTTTTATTGTTTATTTCACTTTTGTATATTATCTACCTCACTTGCTTTGGCAATGTTAACACATGTTTCCCATGCCAATAAAGCCCCTTGAATTGAGAGAGAGAGAGAGAGAGAGAGAGAGAGAGAGAGAGAGAGAGAGAGAGAGAGAGAGAGAGAGAGAGAGAGAGAGAGAGAGAGAGAGAGAGAGAGAGAGAGAGAGAGAGAGAGAGAGAGAGAGAGAGAGAGAGAGAGAGAGAGAGAGAGAGAGAGAGAGAGAGAGAGAGAGAGAGAGAGAGAGAGAGAGAGATCTTGTAATTCTCTGGTCAGGTTTGAGAGGTTCTGCTTTAAGGCTGCTTTCAGTCCTGCATTCAGAGAGATTACTGACAAATGCTTTTTAGGAGATATCAAAGATATGTCCGTTCTAAGCCCACAGAGAAACAGCCCACTGAGCTAAACATTGTTTCCACGTCATTTCATTGAAGCCAACGTGGAATAGATGTTGAATTGACATTTGTGCCCAGTGGGAGGGCCTTCAGGTTGTGTCTAATCTTATCTGGTCTTTGCGCATGAGCTGTGCCCTGCAGTTGGAGATACTGTACACACCTACGTAGTAATAACTTAACCTCTTCCCTTCTGCCTGCTGACTCTCTGCTGTTCTATTGGTAAATAAGCCCATGTGTGTGTTTAGCCACAGAGTTCCCCAGCCAAACCCTAGGTTACCCTGCTCAGCCTTGCCCCTTGCAGTGGTGTGCCACTACACACACGCGCGGTCGGTTTATGGGTGTGTCCGGTGTGCGTGCCGCCCAAAACAGTCCCAACTGAGGTGCATTAAAAGCTCGTGACCACAGCAGATGACCTGTGGTGCTCTGATCACCCAAACTTCCAAATCCCCCTGGAAACCCCCCTCTCTAACTCTCTCTTATCCATCCGCTTCAAAGAGCGAGAGCGTGAGCCACCGCAGTGGAGTGCCTTAGCTTCCCTCTGACATGGCTCCATCAGAGATCACAGGGATCACACTCACAGGGCGCTTGGCAGGCGACGAAAGAGAAATTCTCAGCCTCAAACGGATGACAAATCTCCCCGTGAGCGTTTGGTCCTGTCCTGAGGATCCATGGCATTCTCTCTGATTCGATTTGGACTCGTTTGGGTCTCCTGGGAGTCACGTAGAACTAGTTTATTCCTCTCTGTTTTGAACAGGAACTGTGATAACGATGGAAAAGATTGAATGAAGCCTTGTTCTGTTGGTTTGGCAGAGTTACACTGAGTTCCAAGAATATAGCTCCTTTTATCCCTCTCCCTGGGAGCAGATTGTAAATATGATATTGGTTACTGCAGGTCACTGCAGACTCTTTTGATTAAGTGGATGGAAAGGAAAGAAACGGCTAGTCAGGAGACAGACAAGACAGTCAGCCTGTGTGTGTGGATTCATTGCCGGAACATTTTTCTGAGCCGGAAGGTGCAAACGGCACGAAGTGAAACCACCACCAGCAGCAAGCAGTTAGGGCATATGAAAGGTAGAATGAAAGGTAGAATGCACAAGGCACTCAAGGGGATGAAAATGAACGAACACAGATTCAGGATGAAAGCTCGGAGAACACAGGGCTAAATTAGAGCAGAGGTATAGAGCGACAAAAGGAAAGGGGGGGTCGATGGGGATGAAGGGAGGGAGGGGGTTCAAGATGAAAGAATAGCTCTCCCAGGTAGAAATGACCGCTGAAGGAAGGGAGAGTTTTAATTGGATGCCGGGAGACAAATACTCCAGGCGGAGAAATTAGTATTCAAGCGGTTAGGAGAGAGAGAGAGAGAGAGAGAGAGAGAGAGAGAGAGAGAGAGAGAGAGAGAGAGAGAGAGAGAGAGAGAGAGAGAGAGAGAGAGAGAGAGAGAGAGAGAGAGAGAGAGAGAGAGAGAGAGAGAGAGAGAGAGAGAGAGAGAGAGAGAGAGAGAGAGAGAGAGAGAGAGGTGGAGGCATCACAAAGCTAGAGTGTTTCTCTCTCACACCATCACTCACTGTCTCAGTCATTCAACCCATCCCTCTCTTTTCCCCTATTACCACATAAACCATGAAAAACAACCTTCTCGGACTGGTGATACAAATCATTTATTGAGATAAAAATATCCCCCTCAGGTTCTCTCTCAAATCCCTCGTGCTCATTGAAAGACTTATGCTAACCTCCATCTCTCTCTCCCCCTCTCAGAGTATCCATGTTCAGGCATGCTTGGCATGGTATCGGGCCTGATCACGGATGCCCAGATCACAGCTTCGTCCCACACGGACCGGAGCTGGGTACCCGAGAACGCCCGCCTGCTGACCAGCCGCTCCGGGTGGACCCTGCTGCCCCAGCCCCAGCCCTTCACCTCAGAGTGGCTACAGGTTAGATCAACTATATTAATAGACTATTCTTATGTTTTTTGGGGGGGGAGGCTTTGCGATTAGAGATGGGTTCGATGGTTATGAAATATTAGTGGTTCATATAACATATTTTCGGAGAATATATCCTACCTTTACGTACAAAGAATTTGGTCAAAATGAGGATGAGATTACAAATAAACAGTTCGGAAGCACTTTACTTACGGTATACAGGTATAATGCATTATGATGCTGTCATGACTATCTATGAACTGCTTATAATGCGTTTCCTCTCCATTCATCTGCAGGTGGACCTGGGGGAGGAGAAGCTGGTACGAGGGCTCATCATCCAGGGAGGGAAACACAGAGAGAACAAAGTGTTCATGAAGAAGTTCAGACTGGGATACAGTAACAACGGATCTGATTGGAAGATGGTCCAGGACGCCAGCGGCAACAAGCCAAAGGTAAGAGGAAGAACCGTTTTCATTGGTTGTTTGTTTGTTGTGTTTACCATGTTGAGCAGTTGACAGAAAGGTGGGTTTTGTTGACTATCTAATGGGAAATGATCTCCCTATTCCAAACTGACAACCAGTGACGTTGAGTCAGTTATCAGTCATTTATGGAGTCCATTTGGGTAGTAGTTCATAGCACATTAGGATAACCATCTGTAGGGTGTCTCCTAGTCCTACTGCTGTCTAGCGTCTATCCTCTTAGTATTCCGCTGAGGTTGCTCAAGCCTTTCAGTAGAATCGTACTCTACTCAAGAGAGCGGAGAAAAAGGCAGGAGAGCTGAGAGAGAGCGTGTGACACGCAGAAACGACCCTAGATGTATCTGCCGCCGTCGGCATGCTTTGAGTGTGTCACACGCGCACACAGCGTCTTACACACACACACACACACACACCGTACACACACCTCGCACACACACACAGACGCACACCTCCAGGAAGTACCTCTACAGCCCCGTCCCCAATTACAACTTTCTCCGACAGGATGTGGTGTAAATGTGTCCCAGATCACCTGATGGTTGATTTATGAAGGAGTGAGAGGCTGGGTATCTTCCTGTCCTACTTGTCCCTCCATCTCTCCCTCTTTCCCTGAGAACCTCGGAGCATCAAAGACAGACAAGACGTGTTCCAGTGTTAATTGTCACTGATCCACTACACTCCATCACTGTCCCCTCCTCTACCTCTCCTCTCCTCATCTCCACTACTGTCCTTTCCTTCACCTCTCCTCTCTTCTCCTCTTCTCTCCTGTCCTTTCATCTCCTCGCCTCTACGTGTACCTCTGTTATTCCCAAACAGAATCCTCCTTTCTTATTCAGATGACAAGATCAGAAGCTGAGCAGCGAGAAAGCATTAGTCCTCTCCTCTATCTTACCCCTTCGCTACGTTATTCCCAAAGAAAAGGCCCCTAGCCTCTCTCTTTCCTCTAAATAGAGAACTTCTGAGGCTGAGCAGAGATAGAGTGAGCTGAGGCTGCCCTTGACCGCTGTGTCCTGCTGGGGCGGCAGGTGCTAGTTGTAGCCACCGGGCTCTCGTTTACAGTCCCACTGACAGTGCTTTTTAGATGTCAGCCAGAGAAATCTGGTCCATCTTCCATTGTTTTCTCCCCTCTCTCAGCCCTGCTCGAGCCCTGCTCATTTTCCAAAGGAAGGAATACGTCTGCCTTAGGGTCTCTGTGATAGGAGAGAGACATCAGAGAGAGCAATGCCATTATCAGACAGTAACATTTCTCTCTCGTTTTCTCTCTCTCTGTGTGTCTGTCTCTCTCTGTATCTGTATCTGCCTATCTCAGCCTCTCTCTCTGCTGCAGCGTGCACGGTATAGGACTTCTCCTCTGCTGTTGTCGATGAACTAACACAGGTGGTCCTCTCCACAGATTTTCGAGGGGAATCAGAACTACGATACACCAGAGCTGAGGACTGTGGAGCCCTTGCTGACCCGGTACATCAGGGTTTACCCAGAGAGGTCCACCCCTGCTGGGATGGGCCTGCGTCTCGAGCTCCTGGGCTGTGAGATGGAAGGTAGGCCGCAAATGGAATCCTACACACACACGCATTTTAATTGTAGACACATGTATACTACAAACACACACGCACACCAGTGGAGGCTGCTGAAGGGAGGACGGCTCATAATAATGGCTGGAATGGAGTCAATGGATTGGTATCAAACACATTAAACACGTGGTTTCCATGTGGCTGATACTATTCCATTGACTTTATTCCGGCCATTATTATGAGCCGTCCTCCCCTCAGCAGCCTCCACTGACGCACACATACACACACACATCTTCTGTCATCCGTGTGATGACAGTTCTACGACTGAATACATGGTGTTTGTCAAGGTTGGGGTATTTAAAGATGCTTAGAACGATTCTCCACGTGGAGTCAACAGCTGTCCAGGGCCCAGTAGGCCCCACTATCTCTCCCTGAGAGGGACAGTTGTCTAGTCTCCATGCATGCTGCATCAAAGCCATTCCTGAAGCAAGGCCGCTCATACATATTACATGGGATCAAATGAAACCCCATCTGCCCTGAGGATTACTGCCAACCCCTTCCAGTCCCTGTTCCATCCTTTCTCTGGGGCCACTCTCCTCTTTCTCTCTCTCTCCTCTCCCCTCTGTCTGCCTCGCTCTGTCTCGCTCTCTTCACCTCGCCCCTCTCTCTCTCTCTGTGTGTGTCTCTCTCTCTCTCCACCTGTCTTTCTCTCTGTCGTCTCTCTCTCTCCCCTCTCTGCTATGAGAACATGCTCTGGCGGGCCAGGCCTAAGTGGATTTACATATTGGATTTCAGGGAGGCTGTAGCGAGCGCAGCCCTGTGTAAGCCATGGAGTCCCACCGGGGCTTTAGAAGGATGATAATGCTTGTTTTCACTGTTAATGCCACCACACACTCAAAAACACACACGCACACACACAGACACAAATACAGACACAGGTACATGAGTGGTGGTGTGTAAGCTAAGCCCCAGGAGTACAGATAAATTCATCTTTCCCCAGCTAGAGCATTGACCCTGTCAATGACCCCTCCACCCTGAATCTGACAGAGGTTGATCACTCAAATGTCATATAGCAGAGGGGAATTCTAGACCACACATGCACTCTCTCCTCTCCCTTTCTCTCTCCATCTCCTTCTCTCTCCATCTCCTTCTCTCTCCATCTCCTTCTCTCTCAATCTCCCTGTCTCTCAATCTCCCTGTTTCTCAATCTCCCTGTTTCTCAATCTCCCTCTCCCTCTCTCTCCATCTCCCTGTCTCTCAATCTCCCTGTCTCTCAATCTCCCTGTCTCTCAATCTCCCTGTCTCTCAATCTCCCTGTCTCTCCATCTCCCTCTCTCTCCATCTCCCTGTTTCTCAATCTCCCTGTTTCTCAATCTCCCTGTCTCTCTATCTCCCTCTCTCTCAATCTCCCTGTCTCTCAATCTCCTTCGCTCTCCATCTCCTTCTCTCTCCATCTCCCTCTCTCTCCATCTCCATCTCTCTCCATCTCCAACTCCCTCTCTCTCAATCTCCCTCTCTCTTAATCTCCCTCTCTCTTAATCTACCTCTCTCTCAATCTACCTCTCTCTCAGTCTCCCTCTCTCCCAATCTCCCTCTCTCTCCATCTCCCTCCCTTCTTCCCTCCCTTCCTCCCGCTGTCCTGGGGAAGCCCGCTCATTACTCTGTCAGGGTAAACACATCCAGGCTGTGTGTTAGCGGAGCATGGATCAGAGCTGCGGCCTTGCCCACATCCAACGAGGCCAGTGGGCCCTAATTATAGGCCAGGGTGGGGCCCAGCCTCCAGCCCAATTCTAGACCCATGCATCTGATCTCCAGCCTAAACCCAAATCTAGCTTGTGTTCCAAATGGCACCCTATTCCCTAAGTAGTGCCCTGGTCAAAAGTAGTTCACAATTTAGAGAATAGGGTGCCATTTGGGACACAAACCTAAAGCCTCAGCATCCACCATCCACCGGCTCTATTCACACTAAACCTTCCTCTGTATCCTGATAAAAGGGGGGCTGTTAATAGCTCTGTGATTGAATACACTGGCATGGCCTGCCTTGTATGTGTTTGTATATGTTTGCGTGTGTGGTGTATGTGCATGGTGTACTGTATGTGTTGTATGTGTGTGTTGTATGTGTGTAGTGTATGTGTGGTGTAGTGTATGTGTGGTGTACTGTATGTGCGTGGTGTATGTGCGTGGTGTATGTGTGTGGTGTATGTGTGTGGTGTGTATGTGTAGTGTATGTGTGTAGTGTATGTGTGTAGTGTATGTGTGTAGTGTATGTGTGTGGTGTATGTGTGTGTTGTATGTGGTGTATGTGTGTGTTGTATGTGTGTGTTGTATGTGTGTAGTGTATGTGTGGTGTAGTGTATGTGTGGTGTACTGTATGTGGTGTATGTGTGTGTTGTATGTGTGTGTTGTATGTGTGTAGTGTATGTGTGGTGTAGTGTATGTGTGGTGTACTGTATGTGCGTGCTGTATGTGCGTGGTGTATGTGTGTGGTGTATGTGTGTGGTGTGTATGTGTAGTGTATGTGTGTAGTGTATGTGTGTAGTGTATGTGTGTAGTGTGTGTGTGTAGTGTATGTGTGTGGTGTATGTGTGTAGTGTGTGTGTGTGTAGTGTATGTGTGTAGTGTATGTGTGTAGTGTGTGTGTGTAGTGTATGTGTGTAGTGTATGTGTGTAGTGTGTATGTGTGTAGTGTGTGTGTGTGTAGTGTATGTGTGTAGTGTATGTGTGTAGTGTGTGTGTGTGTAGTGTGTGTGTGTAGTGTATGTGTGTAGTGTATGTGTGTAGTGTGTGTGTGTAGTGTATGTGTGTAGTGTATGTGTGTAGTGTGTATGTGTGTAGTGTGTGTGTGTGTGTGTAGTGTATGTGTGTAGTGTATGTGTGTAGTGTGTGTGTGTGTGTAGTGTGTGTGTGTGTGTGTGTAGTGTATGTGTGTAGTGTATGTGTGTAGTGTATGTGTGTAGTGTATGTGTGTAGTGTGTGTGTGTAGTGTATGTGTGTAGTGTATGTGTGTAGTGTATGTGTGTAGTGTGTGTGTGTGTAGTGTATGTGTGTAGTGTGTGTGTGTGTAGTGTATGTGTGTAGTGTATGTGTGTAGTGTATGTGTGTAGTGTATGTGTGTAGTGTATGTGTGTAGTGTGTGTGTGTGTGTAGTGTATGTGTGTAGTGTGTGTGTGTAGTGTGTGTGTGTAGTGTGTGTGTGTAGTGTGTGTGTGTGTAGTGTATGTGTGTGGTGTATGTGTGTGGTGTGTGTGTGTGTGTAGTGTATGTGTGTAGTGTGTGTGTGTAGTGTATGTGTGTAGTGTGTATGTGTGTAGTGTGTGTGTGTGTAGTGTATGTGTGTATGTGTGTAGTGTGTGTGTGTGTAGTGTGTGTGTGTAGTGTATGTGTGTAGTGTATGTGTGTAGTGTATGTGTGTAGTGTGTGTGTGTAGTGTATGTGTGTAGTGTATGTGTGTAGTGTATGTGTGTAGTGTGTATGTGTGTAGTGTGTAGTGTATGTGTGTAGTGTATGTGTGTAGTGTGTGTGTGTAGTGTGTGTGTGTGTAGTGTATGTGTGTAGTGTATGTGTGTAGTGTATGTGTGTAGTGTGTGTGTGTAGTGTATGTGTGTAGTGTATGTGTGTAGTGTATGTGTGTAGTGTGTGTGTGTGTAGTGTATGTGTGTAGTGTGTGTGTGTGTGTAGTGTATGTGTGTAGTGTGTGTGTGTAGTGTATGTGTGTAGTGTATGTGTGTGGTGTATGTGTGTGTAGTGTATGTGTGTAGTGTGTGTGTGTGTGTAGTGTATGTGTGTAGTGTATGTGTGTAGTGTGTGTGTGTAGTGTATGTGTGTAGTGTATGTGTGTAGTGTATGTGTGTAGTGTATGTGTGTAGTGTGTGTGTGTAGTGTATGTGTGTAGTGTATGTGTGTAGTGTATGTGTGTAGTGTGTATGTGTGTAGTGTGTGTGTGTAGTGTATGTGTGTAGTGTATGTGTGTAGTGTGTGTGTGTAGTGTGTGTGTGTGTAGTGTATGTGTGTAGTGTATGTGTGTAGTGTATGTGTGTAGTGTATGTGTGTAGTGTGTGTGTGTAGTGTGTGTGTGTGTGTGTAGTGTATGTGTCTAGTGTATGTGTGTAGTGTGTGTGTGTAGTGTGTGTGTGTAGTGTATGTGTGTAGTGTATGTGTGTAGTGTATGTGTGTAGTGTGTGTGTGTAGTGTATGTGTGTAGTGTGTGTGTGTAGTGTGTGTGTGTAGTGTATGTGTGTAGTGTGTGTGTGTAGTGTATGTGTGTGGTGTGTAGTGTATGTGTGTAGTGTGTGTGTGTAGTGTATGTGTGTAGTGTGTGTGTGTAGTGTATGTGTGTAGTGTATGTGTGTGGTGTATGTGTGTAGTGTATGTGTGTAGTGTGTGTGTGTGTGTAGTGTATGTGTGTAGTGTATGTGTGTAGTGTATGTGTGTAGTGTGTGTGTGTAGTGTATGTGTGTAGTGTATGTGTGTAGTGTGTGTGTGTGTGTAGTGTATGTGTGTAGTGTATGTGTGTAGTGTATGTGTGTAGTGTATGTGTGTAGTGTGTGTGTGTAGTGTATGTGTGTAGTGTATGTGTGTGGTATGTGATACCACAAACCCTACAAAGGAGCAGCTGAACGCAAGATTAACATTAACTTCTCTCTCTCTTTCTCTCTCTCTCTCTCTCCCCCTCTCTCTCTTCCCCTCTCTCTCCCTCTCTCCTCCACAGCTCCCACAATCCCCCCCACCACGCCCGCCCCCACCACCGCCCCATCGGACGACTGTGATGATGACCAGGCCAGCTGCCACAGTGGAACAGGTGATGACTACGAAGTGACAGGTGCTAACATCACTCTCATGAGACTGCTACCTCCCCTACTCCTCTACCCCTACTCTCGCTTTATACTAAGCCCACACACCTACATAAAAACACACACACACACACACCTAATCACCTGCACCTGCAACCCCATCTTTACCCCTTTACAATCTAATGAGAAACCTTATCTCATGCACCTCAGAGCCTGTCTTCCACCCTCAACCGAACGTTCTCCCTCACACTTGACCTGCCCTCGCACCTGTCTTCCTCTCCTCCTCCTCCCATCCCCCACCCAGCTGTGTTTCCCTCTCACCTGCACCTGTCTGCCTCTCCTCCTCCTCCCATCCCCCACCCAGCTGTTTCCCTCTCAGCCTTTTATCTCTCAGCAGCCTTGGTCTCTTTCTAGCCTGGCCTCTTTCCCCACTAACCTGATAATAACCTGCCTTACTGCCCCTGACTTCCACCTTTCTATGCATTGCTGTTCCCTATGGATATGTCCCGACCGGCACCCTGTTCCTTTTATAGTGTACAACTTTTTCCCAGGGCCCATAGGGCTTTGGTCAGTAGCAGTGCACTACATAGGGAATAGGGTGCCATTTGGGACATGGCCATGGAGTTCTCTCTTTGGCTATTCCTCTCTCCTAGCCCCATTTCAGCGCAGCAGTCTCCAGTGATCAGTGATGTGCATGGCACTCTCAGTCACTCTGGTTCTCTCCCTCCTGGCCCTACATATAGTGAAAGAGGGAGTGTGGACGTGTTTGGTAGGAGTTAAGAGACAAAAGATGGAGAGGGGGCATCCGTTTGGCACCAGAATAATGTGTTACGGCTAACTATGCTATGTTTAATGTGTTACGGCTAGGCTAACTATGCTATGTTTAATATGTTACGGCTAGGCTAACTATGCTATGTTTAATGTGTTACGGCTAGGCTAACTATGCTATGTTTAATGTGTTACGGCTAGGCTAACTATGCTATGTTTAATGTGTTACGGCTAGGCTAACTATGCTATGTTTTACGGCTAGGCTAACTATGCTATGTTTTACGGCTAGGCTAACTATGCTATGTTTAATGTGTTACGGCTAGGCTAACTATGCTATGTTTTACGGCTAGGCTAACTATGCTATGTTTTACGGCTAGGCTAACTATGCTATGTTTAATGTGTTACGGCTAGGCTAACTATGCTATGTTTTACGGCTAGGCTAACTATGCTACACTGTTATGTGTTACGGCTAGGCTAGTCGCTCTAGACAGACGGGTCGCCTCCCACAATGTAACCAATGTTCCTAGTGCGGTTGCCCTATGTCTGGGATTTCCCAGGCTACGGCTAGCTAACTGTGCTAACACTGTGTTGTTCTGACAGGTGGAACCACAATGCCAGAGGCTATGACGGATGTGGACACCATCCCAGGTTAGGACCCATTGTATACGAGACTTGTGTCTGTGTGACTGTATGCGTGTGTGAGGGGCTTAGAATCCATGTGTGTGAGGTTCATTCGGGTGTGGGTAGAAATCGTTTTTTCCCAGTAGTAGACTACTGAAGAAAAATCTGTCCTCTAGTATTCATCAGATGTGAACTGTGGGGCTGCTCATCTTACAGAGAGCTTGTCACTATCCCTGCTCCAATCCTCCTTAGAATGGAAAAACCTAAAACCTCTTAATTGGGAACAGGATTTCTTCAGAGAAAATGTGTCTGTGTGCCTGAAATGTGGTTCCACATGGGAATTCCATCCTTTGTGTTTAATGGGTAAATATATTCTGCTGCCTGCAGAAACTAGTTAAAACCCAGAGATTATTAAAGGGAATATTGGCTCACATTTTTTTATTCTTTGGAGAGCTGGGGCCTTAGCGCTTGCACAGACACAGACATACAGGCTTTCAGAGGCAGAGCTGACATCCTTAACATATCTCCCTTGTGCTGCTTCTTTGGAAGTCTCTTTCTTTATCCAATTTGATAACAAAACGAAGCTCCCCATCGCCCCACTATTACATACATACTGTACTCTCAGAAGGCATTTCAGCTCTGTGTGTGTGTGTGTGTGTGTGTGTGTGTGTGTCGGGGGGGGGCTCATTATAAAGTCATCTCTCAGTAGGCTGCTGTGAATACTCTCTCTCTCTCTCTCTCTCTCTCTCTCTCTCTCTCTCTCTCTCTCTCTCTCTCTCTCTCTCTCTCTCTCTCTCTCTCTCTCTCTCTCTCTCTCTCTCTCTCTCTCTCTCTCTCTCTCTCTCTCTCTCTCTCTCTCTCTCTCTCTCTCTCTCTCTCTCTCTCTCTCTCTCTCTCTCTCTCTCTCTCTCTCTCTCTCTCTCTCTCTCTCTCTCTCTCTCTCTCTCTCTCTCTCTCTCTCTCTCTCTCTCTCTCTCTCTCTCTCTCTCTCTCTCTCTCTCTCCTGCTATCTTATTGTCATGGTACATCTTTTTTATAAGCCCATATCCTGTTCATGCGCTCTGTTTATTAAAAGAGAACATTAACTGGATTTATTCATCATCTCCGTGCAAAGTCCCACCCCCCATCCACCCTATTCCGGCAGGATTTACCCTCCTCTCATTGTCTCTCCCTCTCGCTGTGTCTCATAGGTTTTTTATGAAGCTCAAGAGCCTTTTCTTTTGATATTTGAGTTTCACAGTTCTCTGCTTCCCTCTAGTGATTTACCCAAATAAATCATCTCCACAACACTCGCTGTATCTAATCTAGTGAGCCCTCAGGTCATCCCAAATCACCTCTGAGTCATGTTTATACAATGGTCTATTTCAACCAGTTTGTGGCCTGGCCTACTACAGAATCTACAATATGTATATGTGTCTCTATATGACACACTGACCTGTGATCTGCCCTCCTTGCTCTGCAGCGTTCCTGTGGTTTGCGTGTGACTTTGGCTGGGCCAATGACCCCTCGTTCTGTGGTTGGACCTCAGAGGACAGCGGCTTCAGATGGCAGATACAGTCCAGCGGCACGCCCACGCTCAACACTGGACCCAACATGGACCACACAGGTACACACAGACACATCAACAACAACGTAAGCTAATGATAACTGTGTAAGTCATTTATATCCAGTTGACCTAGTCTTCTGACACATTGTATCACACACAATCTATTTTTCAAAGTGCTTCGTGACAAAGCTGGTCACACGTATTCTAACTGTCAGAACCAAGGTTTGCCACTCGGTGATTTGTTTTCCCACCACTGCCTTTTAGCTGAAGAGTGATGGCGTCACATATTCCTTTTGTCATTGGCCCTTCCCCCTTGTCATGTCCCATCCAGGTGGATCCGGTAATTTCATCTACACACTAGCGACGGGCGCCCAGGAAACGGAGGTTGCTAGGCTGGTCAGTCCGGTGGTGACAGTCGGTCAGTCTGACCTGTGCGTCTCGTTCTGGTACCACATGTTTGGCTCGCACATCGGCACGCTACACATCAAACAGAGGAAGGAGACGGTGGACGGCATGGCCGACATACTGCTGTGGACCGTCAGCGGTCACCAGGGCAACCGCTGGAGAGAGGGACGCGTGCTGGTGCCACACTCCAGTAAACCCTATCAGGTATGGAGAGAGAGTTTCTGATCTATAGGATTGGACAGATCAATGTCGTATGTCTCATATACATTACAACTACATTATATATACAAAAGTATGTGAACAACCCTTTCAAATCAGAGGATTCTGCCTTTTTCAGCCCCACTCGTTGCTGACAAGTGTATAAAACCAAGCACACAGCCATGCAATCACCATAGATAATCATTGGCAGTAGAATGGCCTTACTGAAGAGCTCAGTGATTTTCAATGTGGCACCGTCATAGGATGCCACCTTTCCAACAAGTCAGTTTGTCAAATTTATGCCCTGCTAGAGCTGCCCCGGTCAACTGTAAGTGCTGTTATTGTGAAGTGGAAACGTCTAGGAGCAACAACGGCTCAGCCGAGAAGTGGTAGGCCACACAAGATCACAGAACGGAACCGCCGAGTGCTGAAGCACATAGCGCATAAAAATCATCAGTCCTCGGTTGCAACACTCACTACCGAGTTCCAAACTGCCTCTGGAAGTAATGTCAGCACAATAACTGTTTGACAGGAGCTTCATGAAATGGGGTTCAATGGCCGAGCAGCCGCACGCAAGCCTAAGATCACCATGCGCAATGCCAACCGTCGGCTGGAGTGGTGTAAAGCTCGCCGCCATTGGACTCTGGAGCAGTGGAAACGCGTTCTCTGGAGTGATGAATCACCCTTCATCATCTGGCAGTCCGATGGACCAATCTGGGTTTGGCAGATGCCAGGAAAACGCTAGCTGCCCCAATGCATAGTACCAACTGTAAAGTTTGGTGGAGGAGGAATAATGGTCTGGGGCTGTTTTTCAGGGTTCGGGCTAGGCCCCTTAGTTCCAGTGAAGGAAAATCTTAATGCTACAGCATACTATGACGATTCAGAGTGAAGACTGTTACAGCAGCAAAGAGGGGACCAACTCCATATTAATGCTCATTATTTTGGAATGAGATGTTCGACGAGTGTCCACATACTTTTGATCATGTAATGTATGTTTGATATGTATAAATGCAACACTGTTTTAATTGCAGGGCACGTTTAGTTTGAGTAGTGCTACTTGGTGATTAGCGAGGTGATTTAAATTGGGAAATGAGTTGTTGAGAGGTTGTTGTAAAGTTATTAAAAGGTTGTTCTCTCTTTCTTCCAGGTGGTGATTGAAGGGTTGGTGGAGAGGAAGAGCTGGGGTGATATCGCTGTGGACGATATCAAGATCCTGGACAATCTGAACATGGCTGACTGCAAGGGTGAGTGTTTCTTTGCTACGTTGATCGTTCAAGCCGGATTTGAGCCAGTGACCTAAGAACACCAGTCTGTACAGTCCTAACACTTATGGCCGGTTTCCCAGACACAGATTAAGCATAGTCCTGGACTAAAAAGCAGACTTTCCTTTGAAGGTGCTTTTTTTTGTCCAGGACTAGGTTTAATCTGTGTCTGGGAAACCGGCCCTCTATATCATGTTCAGTGTAAAGAGTGAAATGATTTTTCTACTATTGCGCTGGAGGGAAGGACTTTTCTAACTATCTCTCTCTTCCTCAACAGATCCTGATGTTCCTACAGAGCCCATGCTGCCTGAAGACAGATTCAATGAGATCAGTAAGTCACCCTATTACATATTGATACAAAACGTTTACGAGATTACCACAGATTTCACTAATACGTCCATCTGCTCAACCTCTTCTTCACTCTCTCTTCTCTGTTACACGCAGCATGAAAAATAAGCAAATATACGCAAAAAAAGCATTGTCCAAACATATGCAAAAGCTATCTGCAAAGCTGTAGATTTCACCGAATAGTGGGACGGTTGAATAGGAGATAAATGTTGTCCTTATAGGTCACATTACGCCAGTCTACTCACCCTCTTCTGCCCATTCTCTCCTGCAGTTGTGGACATCACAGACTTCCCTGAGATCGTGGAGAACAATGAGATCCTGAACGGTGTCAGTGGCGGTGCAGGTAACATGCTCAAGACACTGGACCCTATCCTCATCACCATCATCGCTATGAGCGCCCTAGGGGTCTTCCTGGGGGCCATCTGTGGGGTCGTCCTCTACTGTGCCTGCTCACACGGCCACATGTCCGACAGGAACTTATCCGCTCTGGAGAACTATAACTTTGAGCTGGTGGATGGAGTCAAGCTAAAGAAGGACAAACTCAATTCACAGAACTCATACACAGAGGCGTGAATAGGAAGGGGGAAGTGAGACGTGCGTGTGGGGAGTGCACAAGACTGTAGGCATAGCCAAGACTCAATAAGTTGCCGGGCCTAAAGGGACTGCCGGAAGCCTCTCATTGGAGGAGGCCCAGGTTCAGGAACCAATGGGAGGTTGTGACTGATCCATTGCTTTTCTCAGGAGCTGCAGTAACAGGAACCTACCAGTAGGGGACACTGTGTACAAAATTAAATACAGGAGAAAAAATCTGTACAGATGATTAGATGATTATTTTTTGATTTGATTTTCATTCATTTTTACAATCGGATGCTGGTGTTGAGACCAATTTAATGATTATAATGTTTAAAGTATTTATCATTTTCTGGGAGGAAGAAACCATTTTGTTATTATTATTTTAAATCAAAGTTGTTATTTTTGTGTTGAAAGAGAAGTATCAAAATCCAAAATGAACCTTAACTGACAATGTTGTTGGTTGTACTGCCACATGGGGGGATAGAAGCAGGGCGTGCCCCCCCTTATGACCCCTGCCCTCTGCCTCTGTCTACAGGTGCGGATCAGAGGTTAAGAGTAACGGTCACGCCCCTTGGCAGTAGATGGTTCTGACAGTGCCTTTAATACATCTTAGTTGGCGTTTTTTCCTCCATTAAGTTCTGACAACGTTATGATAATGATCTGAAAACTAAAGCAGAGGCTTTCAATGAGCTAATAATCAAGTCTGCAAAACATGATCCAATCCAATCCCTCCATGGCGCTTTTCTCTCTCTGTCCCAGACACACATAATATTGTATATAAGTTTTAATATATTTTAATGCCCTTTTTTAAGAAAGTAAAAGGTCAAAAAAAAAGCTGCAGTATCCCTTTTTTCAATGGGTTGTGTGTTGTAAATACAATCGTTTGACTGTTGTTGTGAAGAGTGAAGTGTTGTGTTTTTTTTGTTTCATTTCGTTGCTCTCCAGAAGAGAGAGCAGACTCTGTGTGCTGTGTGAAGATAGACCGCTGTTATGACAATTCAGTGCACACTCAGAGAACACTTGCTTGTTCAGTCTGACTGAGCAGTCAATGGCATCTACGTTTTCTAGATGCAATCCACTTCATGACACCATGGAGGGGACAACAAAGAAGTTATCATAAACACAAATGAAAAAAGACAAACAGTTGTATTCATGTTATTAACTTCAATACACAAATGAACATATGGCAGCCACACACCCCTATCCTCCTCCCCTCACACAGGGTCTGTCCTCTATTCTCATATCAACAGCAGCAGTAGAGGAAGATATATGGAATGTCTGTCTGCCAGCATACCAAAAAACAACCATTGCTTTTGCTTTGCTTTAGCTACATGAGTTGACCAGTGGAGTTGACCGCCTCCAGTTCCATAGGTATGGGGTAGCAGGTAGTCTAGCGGGTTAGAGTGTTGGGACAGCGAACCGAAAGGTTGCTTGTTTGAATCCCTGAGCTGGCAAGGTGGAAAAATCTGCTGTTCTGCCCTTGAGCAAGGCGGTTTACCCCCAAAAACAACTGTGTGCCGTGGATGTCGATTAAGGCAGCCCCCTTCAGAGGGCTTTAATGCGCAAGACACATTTTGGTTGAATGCATTCAGTTGTGCAACTGACTAGGTATCTCCTTTCCCAGGCATCTGTGGATTGTCCTACAAAAAAAAAACATTGCGACTTAGAATGCACTTTGTCATTCGACGTCTAAATCCTCTCTAGCGTGATTTAGGCTGAGGGGGGCTTACTGAAGAATGGCTTTCACAGCTGACGTTCACACAGCAGGCAAGATTTTCATAATCATGATCATAGGTTTGTATTGTGTTGTCACATATTGGACACACTACGGCCTAGGTTTACGTCTATAAAACGTGTAGCAGCCAAACGTCGTGATGTCAGGGCTGATGTCATAAGGGAAGGACGCTGGTACAGAGCTAAGCGGTCGAGTGATGTCGTCATGCATGGCGAATCAGGTCACTCGCCCTGTTGTCTTTACCAAAGGATGATTGGATACCTCTTCTACTTGGGGAGGGGTTTGTGATCAGCACACTACTACTGGACGGTCCGCAGCATTTCAACCACCTCCACACCTTTTTCAATGAACGTTCACAGGAAATTGACCTCTTGCGTTGCACTGACTGGAATGGACTCCCGGCAATTTCAAAAAGGGGAAGGTGGGTTGACTATAGAAACTGCAATGTTTGATGGTTCATTTTTATACATGTTTTTCAGCTGAAGTTGCATATCTTGCGTCAATGTGAACTCTGAAATCTCTTGAGACCTACCGATGGATTTAGCAATGCTCCAAAAGAGTTTTGGATGGGGAAGTAAAGGTGTAAGGAGGACTTGACCATTGGAAAGGCCCATTGGATTTTCTACACCACAACAATCAGAGACATAATGATGTTGAACAGGAGGACATCTGCTATATCCGTGTACTATGTCGTGTGCCGTGGTGAACACATGCTCAGCTTGGCTTTTGTTCATTTCAGGTTTGATGTCCCACTTTGCAATGCTTACTGTTTTGTGCATTCAGCGTTGAGGACAGCATCCTCAGTCTGGTAACTAGAGAAAAGGATACTGTAGTGTGGAAACTAAAAAGAAACAATGTTGCACTGATAAATATATTTAAGAAGTTTGTGTTTATAGCATTCATTTGTAAAGAAAATCTAAAACTGAAAAAAACTGTGTTCATTTTCTTTCTTCTTTTTTATAGTTTCAGATTGTGATATAATTCAGAAATGTACAAATTGAGATGTTTTCATTATTGAAAAAGGAACAAAATTCCTATAGTTATGTCCCCATTTACCTGGATTATTAGCGCTTCGTTTTGTACTGTCATTCAAATTTTGTGCACATTTTTTTTACCAAAAAAAAAATACTTTTATTTTCAATACTGCTTCTGTATTTTGCTGTTGTAGGAAAAGATTAATAAACAGCAAGCCTTAAAAAAACTGGGCGGAACATTTGTATTGTTCTGGTTGTGGTTGGTAGGACTGTATTTGGAGGTGAACATGCTGGTCGTGTGGGCTACTGTGGCGCTGTGTTGATAACACAGGAGGATATAGAGGCACAGTTAAAGGGCCAATTCCCAGTTTATATGGTAGGAAGGAAAGGGGTGATATCAAATCAAACTTTATTTGTCACATGCCCCGAATACAAGTGTAGACCTTACTGTGAAATGCTTACTTACAAGCCCTTAGCCAACAGTACAGTTCAAGAAAGAGTCAAGAAAAGATGTACCAAATAAACTAAAGTAAAAAATACTAAAAAGTAACACAATAAAATAACAATAATGAGGCTATATATAGGAGGTACCGGTACCGAGTCAATGTGCGGGGGTACAGGTTAGTCAAGGTAATTTGTACATGGAGGTAGGTGTGAAGTGACTATGCATAGATAATAAACAGCGAGTAGCAGCAGTGTACAAAACAAAGGGGGGAGGGGGGTCAATGTAAATAGTCTGGTGGCCATTTTATTAATTGTTCAGCAGTCTTATGGTTTGGGGGTAGATGCTGTTAAGGAGCCTTTTGGTCCTAGACTTGGCGCTCTGGTACCGCTTGCCGTGCGGTAGCAGAGAAAACAGTCTATGACTTGGGTGACTGGAGTTTCTGACAATTTTATGTGCCTTCCTCTGACACCACCTATTATATAGGTCCTGGATGGCAGGAAGTTTGGCCCCAGTGATGTACTGGGCCATACGCACTACCCTCTGTAGCCCCTTACGGTCAGATGCCGAGTAGATTTTGTAACTTAAAATTGATCAGAAATACAGTGTAGACATTGGTCATGTTGTAAATGACTATTGTAGCTGGAAACGGCAGATTTTTTATGGAAAATCTACATAAGCGTACAGAGGCCCATTATCAGCAACCATCACTCCTGTGTTCCAATGGCACGTTGTGTTGGCTAATCCAAGTTTATCATTTTAAAAGGCTAATTGATCATTAAAAATTATGTTAGCATAGCTGAAAACTGTTGCTTTTCTTTGAAAAACAAGGACATTTCTAAGTGACCCCAAACTTTTGAACGGTAGTGTGTATATTTTTAATTGAACCTTTATTTAACTATACTGTATGAAACAGCATGTAAGTAAATTAATTAATATATACAACATACATCCTAAGGTAAGGAGTTACTTAGGTACAACGAGCACATGGCAACAATCAGTTAAGCTAACGATCATAATAAATGTGATCAAATCAAAGATACAAGATTATACAAACTATAACGCATCCAAAAGGTAAATGAGAAGTTGAAAATTAATAAAACTAACAACACAACTGAACTGAACAGTTTGCCAGGCCACCACACTGATTAGCCATTTAAAGGGTGCGTCTATTTAAAGGGTGCGAAGGAAGTCTGCTGCAGGAAATGGATGGGTATTGGGTAATGGGGAAAGTCAGTCAAGGGTAGTGGTGGGAATTTCCTACAGCCATTCCAAATACGGAACATATTTCAAAAAGTGAAATTCTGTTCATTAGGAGTTCTGAGAGGTTGGAGGGTGTAGGTGGAGGCAGAGGGGCTTAGCGCCGCCCCATCAGGGGACTGCAGGCAGTGGCATGGCATTGGACCCCTGGCTGCCCGTGGAATACTATGCTGGTGGTTCTGGAGGTGGGGGGGGGGCTTAGCTCAGTAACCAAAGGGCATGGCAGGCCATCTGCTGGTCAATTAGGAGGGGTTAGCGGTCCTCCAGACACAGGTGAATGGGTCTGTTTGTCAGCCAGGAACTGGCCCAGCAGTTGGTGGTACTCTAAACCTTGCTTCTAATGGGAGAACATCCTCACCTAGCTAATGGTGGGCAGTTTCAGCTAAATCTGGAACACAGGAGGTGGTAAAGTCCACTGGAGAAGCTTCTGGCGTTGCCAGCACACAAAGATTGGTCAGGTGGCCTACTCCTTTCTCATAGTCTCCTGAGGGTTGGAACACCAAATAGATTAGTTGAAAGGCACATTGTCAGGCCTGGAGCAAATTACACCCTAAACTACAAACGACAAACCCGCTGCATAAGGACCAACCACCCAGACAACTGGCAGACATTTTATTCAACATTCTTGCTTTGCAGGGACTGTTGTTTTCTGGGACCTATTAGTCAACTATGCTATTGTTATGGCAATGGACCAGTGTTGCTAGAAGCGCCAACTGGCATGTGGAACCACTATAATTCCATAGAAATGCAGAATCCAGCAGAGGGTAAACCCAAAATGACTTTATGATGAGACCACTTAACCTTTACAGAAAGCCAGCAAAACTCTCAATAAAGATGTCCGGCTATAAGCCCCATTGCCGAATTACCCAGCACTGCACAGGGCAGCAGTTTTCCAATACGTCTGCCACTCAGCTCCATGTGACCAAATTAGGCTTAGGATAACTAAGAGGGGTTTTACATGTGAAAATTATTGAATGTCTTAAATAGCTTGAGATGGTGTGGAGGGACAGATACAATTAAACAGATATCTGAACAATGGATTACAGTCAAATACCTAATGTATTCTTTAGACAACTTAAGCAAGCACACACATTTCAAAAGTTTTACTGTACCAAACAACCACACAGTTGCAAACGGCTATTGCAACCCTGTAAAGTTGTTACAACAGAACATGTCTTATTACCATTCTAAATCACTTGATTTAAGGCCTATTTGCAAAATTACAAATTGAAAACTTGGCAACAAACCTATTAGTCTATGCCACAACAACCACATATGCCTACAGAAATTGGATTGTCAGATTGATGTTTAATTAGCAGACATTTGATTTCAATTAGCTCTGGAATAATTTGCCCAAAAACATAATGACATGTTGTTTCTCCAAATCATATTTCTACCTGACCGTGTCTGGGCTCATGCACGGGAGGCTGCCCGCTTTTTACAAAACAAATGCAGTCACTGGTCATGTTCCCATACTCAGACATTGCTGACACATGCCAGATCTTAAAACGCCTGGATTGGTATTTCAGACAACCACATCATGGTCACGCTCCACTGCTCAGATGTTGCATGCATCAACCAATGGTTGTGTGCCACGTCATCAACTGTGTCATCAACTGACAGATTATAACATAACATATGATGTGGTTAGCTGATACGTAAAATACCTATCCAGGCATTGTAAGATCTGGCAGGTGTCAGCAATGCCTGGGCAGAGGAATGCGCCCCAAATATTATAGTGATCTGGTGCCTGATGGCACAGTCAATGACATGGCACCCAACCATTGGTTGATGCATGCAATGTCTGAGCAGGGGAACAGGACCAAAGTTAACCCGGTACCTCGGTTGAACCGGAACACAGACAAATAAGGTCATTCAATTACAGAGCTGCAGCAGCCAATCAGAACAGTGGAAGAATTTCGTGCAACCTTTATCTGTTGAAAGGTTCTTCAGCGTGTGTCCATCAGAGATCAGCCTTTTTGCCTTGACTTGCAGTCAGCAAAAAGCAGGCGTGGGGAAAAAACTATTGAAACTATGTTTCCAAAATATCAGCCCCAAATTTTCGAGAACAGTACAATTGCAGCCTGCATTTCGGGGCATTCCTGCATCTGTAGGAACACCTCTTGATACTTCTATTGCTCGAGGACTCGCATACACAGGTGGGAGGTGGGGGCGCTCCAGTACAGTAGGTGGCGGTAATGCACCTTATCGTTGGATGCCAACTGGCGATAAACCCCACAGAAGAAGAGGCGGAGGTTGACACGGTAGCTATCTAGCTAGGACAATGGTATACAAAAGGGGACTCTCAATTGCATACTCTTCGCATCCTCTCTCCTCTATCCTCGCCTCCTTCTCAAAATCCATCGGATGAGAAGGTCAGAGGGGAGGGACCTCTGGCTTTCTCATCCAATGGGCGAGGAGTATGCAATTGAGAGTCTCCCAGTGTCCTTCGCCTCCACCTGTTGTGGCACTGTTTTCCTGAAATTCTGTTAACGACGGCGAGGGCAGGTGTTCGGCAGGCGTAATAGCGAAGGAAGCTGGCCTACAGACAGTGAGTCACGTGGCCGTGGCTTGCTATATAAAGCAGGCAGACAGGCATTCAGTTACTGTTCATTGAACTTTATAATGGGCAAAACGAGTGACTTTTGCGACTTTGAGTATGGTATGATCATCGGTGCCAGGCACGCCGGATCCAGTATCTCAGAAACGTCCGCCCTCCTGGGCTTTTCACGCATGACAATGTCTAGGGTTTAAGGAGAATGGTGCTGCAAAATAAAAATATCCAGTCAGCGGCAGTGCTGTGGGCGAAAAATGCTTGTTGATGACAGAGGTCGAAGGAGAAAGGAAAGAATCATGCATGCTAACAGGAGAGCCACAAACTGCACAGTACAACCAACAGTGGTGTGTAGAATAACATCTCGAATCGTACAACTCGTCAATCCTTGACACGGATGGTCTATTACAGCAGACGACCACACCGGGTTCCACTCCTATCAGCTAAAAACAAGAAGAAGTGGCTCCAGTAGGCACACGATCACAAACTGAACAATTGAGGAGTGGAAAAACATTGCCTGGAACATGACAGCAGTTCACTTTGAGTGGCCAGCGCAGTCCCCAGACCTCAACCCAATAGAGCAGGTATTCCCAAACTGGGGTACACGTACCCCCAGAGGTACGCACAATGCCGTCGGGGGTACGCCGAATAAAAATGTGATTCACATTTAAAAAATATATATAATAATAATATATATATATTTTTTAAATGTACAAAAATATTCTTCACATTTTCAAACAGTCTATTTATATTTTCCAACGGGACTATACATTTGGGTGAGGTTATTTTTTCGCCTGAGTAGCCTCGTTTCACTGTCAAAAATTAAATTGTTCAGCAAAATAACAACACAAAGTAAAATACAGGTAGCCAAGTCAAATAACTAACATCCAATCACATTAACCATTACTCTCTCGCGGGAATTCCACTAACGGTCCGTATGTAGCCAAACGTAGCTGCTGCTCATTCCGTTTGCTCAAAAATGAGAAAGAATTAAGACAACTTTCGAGTAGTAAGACATGTATAAAAGCAACAGACACCATTAATAAGAAGGGGCTAGAAGAGTCTTATATGGTGAGCTACCGAGTGGCTAGGACAGGCAAGCCCTGTACTATTGTGGAGGACTTAAATCTTCCTGCTGCAGCGGATATGGCTGGGACAATGCTGGGGGAAAGGCCCAAAAAACTATACAGACAATGCCTTCATCAAACAACACTGTTTCAAGATGCATCAGTGACATGGCAGGAGATGTTTTGAAACAATTACTGCTTCGCATATAAGCCAGTGAATTATATGTATTACAGCTGGATGAGTCAACAGACATGGCGGGCCTGGCACAGCTCCTGGTACATGTCCGTTATGTTTATGGAGGGTCAATTAAGGAAGACATCCTCTTCTGCAAACCACTGGAAACCAGGACAACAGGAGAGGATATTTTTAAAGTACTGGTCAGCTTTGTGACATCAAATGGACTTTGGTGGTCAAGATGTGTTGGTAACTGTACTGATGGCGCAAAAGCCGTGAAGGAAGACATAGTGGAGTGGTAACGCGCGTGCAAGCAGTTGCTCCCTACGCCACTTCGGTACACTGCAGCATCCACCGAGAGGCTCTTGCTGCCAAAGGAATGCCTGACAGCTTGAAAGACGTTTTGGACCCTACAGTGAAAATGGTTACTTTGTTAAAGCAAGGCCCCTAAACTATCGTGTATTTTCTGCACTATGCAATGATATGGGCAGCGACCATGTAACGCTGGTAATCAATAGGCAAAGTATTGACACGTTTTTTTAAATTGAGAGACGAGCTTAATGTTTTCTTTACTGACCATAATTTTCACTTGTCTGACCGCTTGCATGATGGCGAGTTTCTCACACGACTGGCCTATCTGGGTGATGTTTTTTCTCGCCTGAATGATCTGAATCTAGGATTACAGGGACTCTCAGCAACTATATTCAATGTGCGGGACAACATTGAGGCTATGATTAAGAAGTTGGAGCTGATCTCTGTCTGCATTAACAAGGACAACACACAGGTCTTTCCATCATTGTATGATTTTTTATGTGCAAATGAACTCAAGCTTACGGACAATGTCAAATGCGGTATAGCGAAGCACCTGAGTGAGTTGGGTGTGCAATTACGCAGGTACCTTCCCAAACAACTGGATTCGTTATCCCTTTCATGACCTGCCTCCAGTCCACTTACCGATATCTGAACAAGGGAGCCTCATCGAAATTGCAACAAGCGGTTCTGTGAAAATAGAATTGAATCAGAAGCCACTGCCAGATTTCAGAGTATCATGCCTTGGCAAATCGTGCTGTTTACGACACTAATGCCCTTTGCAAACACGTACCTATGTAGAGTGGATTCTCGGCCTTCACTAGCATGAAAACTAAATACAGGCACAGACTGTGTGTGGAAAATGATTTAAGACTGAGACTCTCTCCAATACAACCCAACATTGCAGAGTTATGTGCATCCTTTCATGCACACCCTTCTCACTAACCTGTGGTGAGTTATTCACAATTTTCGAAGAACAAATAAGGTTTTATATGTAAGATGGTTAAATAAAGAGCAAAATGATTGATTATTATTATATTATTATTTGTGCCCTGGTCCTATTAAGAGCTCTTTGTCACTTCCCACAAGCCGGGTTGTGACAAAAACTCACACTCATTCTTATGTTTAATAAATGTATCGTATAGTGTGTGTGTGGCAGGCTTACAATGATGGGAAAAAAAAACATTTGAGAATGCGCTGACCCTGGTGCTAGAGGGGGTACGTAGCTGGAGGTTGAATGTTTGAAGGGGTATGGGACTATTAAAAGTTTGGGAACCCCTGCAATAGAGGATCTTTGGGATGAGATGGAACGGGCTGTTTGTAGCATGAATGTACAGCCGTCCAATCTGCAGCAACCGACACCTTGTAGAATCCCCTGAAGAATTCCGGTTGTTCTGGAGGCAAAGGGGGGTCCGATCCGGTACTATACTGAACAAAAATATAAACGCAACATGCAACAATTTCAAAGGTTTTGCTGAGTTACAGTTCATATAAGGAAATCAGTCAATTTAAATTAATTATGCCCTAGTCTATGGATTTCCCATGACTGGGCAGGGGCGCAGCCATGGGTGGGCCTGGGAGGGTATAGGCCCAGCCACTTGGGAGCCAGGCCGACCCACTGGGGAGCCAGACCAGCCAATCAGAATGAGTTTTTCCCCACAAAATGGCTTTATTACAGACAAAAATACTCATCAGCACCCCTTGGCATGATTACACGTGCTCTGTGGTTGTGAGGCCGGTTGGACATACTGCCAAATTCTCTAAAACGACGTTGGATGCGGCTTATCGTATAGAAATTAACATTCAACTCTCTGGCAACAGCTCTGGTGGGCATTCCTTCAGTCAACATGCCAATTGCACACTCCCTCAAAACTGGAGACATCTGTGGCATTGTGTTGTGTGACAAAACTGTACATTTTAAGGTGAACCTGTGTAATTATCATGCTGTTTCATCAGCTTCTTGATATGCCACACCTGTCAGGTGGATGGGTATATCTTGACAAAAGACAAAAGGCTCACTAACAGGGATGTCAACAAATTTGTGCTAAAATTAGAGAAATAAGCTTTTTGTTCATATGGAAAATGTCAGGGATCTTTTACTTCAGCTCATGAAACATTGGACCAGCACTTTACATGTTGCGTATATATTTTTGTTCAGTATAGATGGGTGTCCCTAATAAACTGTCCGGTAAGAGTATATGGCTCTGGATAAACCATCTAAGCATAAATCATAGTCCCCAGACACTGAGACGGGATAGTCCGGCGTTCCATTGTGACATAGGTACCAGCTCTGAGACCACCATCTGCGAAACGTGCACCTCCCCACAATTAGCCTACCAACCAACAAATATACCGGTACACATCCTCTATTCATATAAATGTGTTAAAAGTTGGAGAAATGGATTGAGCTGCACTGACAATTCGAAAAGTATGAATGCCAAGGGTTCAATATTCTAGAAGACTGCTGTGCTTACACACCTTTGTTACTCTGATAGACCCTTAAGACTGATCCACACTGCCAAAAGCAACACGTACGTCACTGTGGGGGCTTGAGTCTACTGAATGTCTTTCTGTATATGTTTCTCATGATTTCCATGTGATTGTGACCTGGGTCATCGACAATTGCCTCTGTAGTAGTTTGGCTTCAAAATCCAGACAAGATGGCAGGTATTCATTTGTGTTTTTACAATGCAAAAAGTAGGATTAAAGAATAGACCAACTAAATCAGGCTTTTCAAAAAGCAACAATAACTTGGCATATGTTGCTGTTCCCCTGTGCAATGACTGAAAGGGCCACAAGGAGACTCAAGGGAGTAGAAACATGTAAGCTTAGAGGGAAAATGTTAAACAACTATATCATTACATTTTTGCCTTTGACTCATTCACTATTACACAATGCTGAATTGCAGCTCATAATAATCTGTGCATATACTGTAGGTGTGGATTTGCACTGGTGATAAATTAGATATGATAAAAGGGGATATAGATAAGACTCAAACTATAAGAAGGAAATGCGAGCCAGAATCTTCATGTCTGCATACCATATAGCTTCAGGCATAGACTGTTTCCCAGCTCAATCCCTGGCCTTTCTATCTATTTATTCTCTATTTTGTTTGGAAGATAGTTCCATAAGGCCTATTGTTTAGAGAGATATATACAATCAGCACCTAATAACTGTCATGTTTTGTCTTTGATCTTCATGTCTTGTCCCTGTGCTTCCCTCTGCTGGTCTTATTAGGTTATTTCCCTCTTTCTCTCTCTCTCTCTCCTCCTCCCTCTCTCCCTCTCCCGCTCTCTCTCTCTATCGTTCCGTTCCTGCTCCCAGCTGTTTCTCATTCTCCTAACGACCTCATTTACTCTTTCACACCTGTCCCCTATTTTGCCCTCTGATTAGAGTCCCTATTTCTCCCTCTGTTTTCCGCTTCTGTCCTGGTCGGATTCTTGTTTGATGTTTGCTGTTCCTGTGTCCTTGTTCCGCCCTGTCGTGTTTTTGCCTTCTTCAGATGCTGCGTGTGAGCAGGTGTCTATGTCAGCTACGGCCTGTGCCTTCCTGAAGCGACCTGCAGTCTGTGGTCGCGTCTCCTGTCGTTCCTCTCTACTGACGAGAGGATTTCAGTTTCCTGTTTTGGATTTACCTTTGATATATCCAGGAGAATCATTGTTTGTTTGATACTGGAATAAAGACTCTGTTACTATTACGTCGCTTTTGGGTCCTCATTCATCAGCATAACAGAAGAATCCGACCAAGATGGACCCAGCGACTATGGATTCTCTCAACACTGCCGTCGAGTTCCAGGGAGCAATGCTCGGCAGACACGAGCAGGAATTGTTTGCTGCTCGTCATGCCGTTGAGACCTGAGCGGCCAGGGTCTCCGATCTCTCTGGACAGTTTCAGAGTCTTCATCTCGTGCCACCAGCTACTTCCTGGTCTTCCGAGTCTCCGGAACCTAGGGTTAATAACCCACCATGTTACTCTGGGCAGCCCACTGAGTGTCGCTCCTTTCTCACCCAGTGTGATATTGTGTTCTCTCTCCAGCCCAACACGTACTCAAGAGAGAGAGCTCGGATCGCTTACGTCATATCACTCCTTACTGGTCGGGCTCGGGAGTGGGGCACAGCTATCTGGGAGGCAAGGGCTGAGTGTTCTAACGATTATCAGAACTTTAAAGAGGAGATGATACGGGTTTTTGATCGTTCAGTTTTTGGGAAGGAGGCTTCCAGGGCCCTGGCTTCCCTATGTCAAGGTGATCGATCCATAACGGATTACTCTATAGAGTTTCGCACTCTTGCTGCCTCCAGTGACTGGAACGAGCCGGCGTTGCTCGCTCGTTTTCTGGAGGGACTTCACGCTGAGGTTAAGGATGAGATTCTCTCCCGGGAGGTTCCTTCCAGCGTGGACTCTTTGATTGCACTCGCCATCCGCATAGAACGACGGGTAGATCTTCGTCACCGAGCTCGTGGAAGAGAGCTCGCGTTAACGGTGTTTCCCCTCTCCGCATCTCAACCATCTCCTCCCACCGGCTCAGAGACTGAGCCCATGCAGCTGGGAGGTATTCGCATCTCGACTAAGGAGAGGGAACGGAGAATCACCAACCGCCTTTGCCTCTATTGCGGTTCTGCTGGACATTTTGTCATGTCATGTCCAGTAAAAGCCAGAGCTCATCAGTAAGCGGAGGGCTACTGGTGAGCGCTACTACTCAGGTCTCTCCATCAAGATCCTGTACTACCTTGTCGGTCCATCTACGCTGGACCGGTTCGGCTGCTTCCTGCAGTGCCTTGATAGACTCTGGGGCTGAGGGTTGTTTTATGGACGAAGCATGGGCTCGGAAACATGACATTCCTCTCAGACAGTTAGGGAAGCCCACGCCCATGTTCGCCTTAGATGGTAGTCTTCTCCCCAGTATCAGATGTGAGACACTACCTTTAACCCTCACAGTATCTGGTAACCACAGTGAGACCATTTCCTTTTTGATTTTTCGTTCACCTTTTACACCTGTTGTTTTGGGTCATCCCTGGCTAGTATGTCATAATCCTTCTATTAATTGGTCTAGTAATTCTATCCTATCCTGGAACGTTTCTTGTCATGTGAAGTGTTTAATGTCTGCTATCCCTCCTGTGTCTTCTGTCCCCTCTACTCAGGAGGAACCTGGTGATTTGACAGGAGTGCCGGAGGAATATCATGATCTGCGCACGGTCTTCAGTCGGTCCAGAGCCAGCTCCCTTCCTCCTCACCGGTCGTATGATTGTTGTATTGATCTCCTTCCGGGGACCACTCCCCCTCGGGGTAGACTATACTCTCTGTCGGCTCCCGAACGTAAGGCTCTCGAGGATTATCTGTCTGTTTCTCTCGACGCCGGTACCGTGGTGCCTTCTTCCTCTCCCGCCGGAGCGGGATTTTTCTTTGTTAAGAAGAAGGACGGTACTCTGCGCCCCTGCGTGGATTATCGAGGGCTGAATGACATAACGGTTAAGAATCGTTATCCGCTTCCCCTTATGTCGTCAGCCTTCGAGATTTTGCAGGGAGCCAGGTTCTTTACTAAGTTGGACCTTCGTAACGCTTACCATCTCGTACGCATCAGAGAGGGGGACGAGTGGAAAACGGCGTTTAACACTCCGTTAGGGCATTTTGAATACCGGGTTCTGCCGTTCGGTCTCGCTAATGCTCCAGCTGTCTTTCAGGCATTAGTTAATGATGTACTGAGAGACATGCTGAACATTTTTGTTTTCGTTTACCTTGACGATATCCTGATTTTTTCACCGTCACTCGAGATTCATGTTCAGCACGTTCGACGTGTACTCCAGCGCCTTTTAGAGAATTGTCTCTACGTGAAGGCTGAGAAGTGCGCCTTTCATGTCTCCTCTGTCACATTTCTCGGTTCTGTTATTTCCGCTGAAGGCATTCAGATGGATCCCGCTAAGGTCCAGGCTGTCAGCGATTGGCCCGTTCCTAAGTCACGTGTCGAGTTGCAGCGCTTTCTCGGTTTCGCTAATTTCTATCGGTGTTTCATTCGTAATTTCGGTCAAGTGGCTGCCCCTCTCACAGCTCTGACTTCTGTCAAGACTTGCTTTAAGTGGTCCGGTTCCGCCCAGGGAGCTTTTGATCTCCTCAAGAAGCGTTTTACATCCGCCCCTATCCTTGTTACTCCTGACGTCACTAAACAATTCATTGTCGAGGTTGACGCTTCAGAGGTGGGCGTGGGAGCCATTCTGTCTCAGCGCTTCCAGTCTGACGATAAGGTCCATCCTTGCGCTTACTTTTCTCATCGCCTGTCGCCATCGGAACGCAACTATGATGTGGGTAACCGCGAACTGCTCGCCATCCGCTTAGCCATAGGCGAATGGCGACAGTGGTTGGAGGGGGCGACCGTTCCTTTTGTCGTTTGGACTGACCATAAGAACCTTGAGTACATCCGTTCTGCCAAACGACTTAATGCACGTCAAGCTCGTTGGGCGTTGTTTTTCGCTCGTTTCGAGTTCGTGATTTCCTATCGTCCGGGAAATAAGAACACCAAGCCTGATGCCTTATCCCGTCTCTTTAGTTCTTCTGTGGCTTCTACCGACCCCGAGGGGATTCTCCCTGAAGGGCGTGTTGTCGGGTTGACTGTCTGGGGAATTGAGAGACAGGTAAAGCAAGCACTCACTCACACTGCGTCGCCGCGCGCTTGTCCTAGTAACCTTCTGTTCGTTCCTGTCTCTACTCGTCTGGCTGTTCTTCAGTGGGCTCACTCTGCCAAGTTAGCTGGCCATCCCGGCGTTCGGGGTACGCTTGCTTCTATTCGCCAGCGGTTTTGGTGGCCTACTCAGGAGCGGGACACGCGCCGTTTCGTGGCTGCTTGTTCGGACTGCGCGCAGACTAAGTCAGGTAACTCTCCTCCTGCCGGTCGTCTCAGACCGCTTCCCATTCCTTCTCGACCATGGTCTCACATCGCCTTAGACTTTATTACCGGTCTGCCTTCGTCTGCGGGGAAGACTGTGATTCTTACGGTTATCGATAGGTTCTCTAAGGCGGCACATTTCATTCCCCTCGCTAAGCTTCCTTCCGCTAAGGAGACGGCACAAATCATCATTGAGAATGTGTTCAGAATTCATGGCCTCCCGTTAGACGCCGTTTCAGACAGAGGTCCGCAATTCACGTCACAGTTTTGGAGGGAGTTCTGTCGTTTGATTGGTGCTTCCGTCAGTCTCTCTTCCGGGTTTCATCCCCAGTCTAACGGTCAAGCAGAAAGGGCCAATCAGTCGATTGGTCGCATATTACGCAGCCTTTCGTTTCGAAACCCTGCGTCTTGGGCAGAACAGCTCCCCTGGGCTGAGTACGCTCACAACTCGCTTCCTTCGTCTGCTACCGGGCTATCTCCGTTTCAGAGTAGTCTTGGGTACCAGCCTCCTCTGTTCTCGTCCCAGCTCGCCGAGTCCAGCGTTCCCTCCGCTCAGGCTTTTGTCCAACGTTGTGAGCGCACCTGGAGGAGGGTCAGGTCTGCACTTTGCCGTTACAGGGCGCAGACTGTGAGAGCCGCCAATAAACGTAGGATTAGGAGTCCTAGGTATTGTCGCGGTCAGAAAGTGTGGCTTTCCACTCGTAACCTTCCCCTTACGACAGCTTCTCGCAAGTTGACTCCGCGGTTCATTGGTCCGTTCCGTGTCTCTCAGGTCGTCAATCCTGTCGCTGTGCGACTGCTTCTTCCGCGACATCTTCGTCGCGTCCACCCTGTCTTCCATGTCTCTTGTGTCAAGCCTTTTCTTCGCGCCCCCGTTCGTCTTCCCTCCCCCCCCCCCCCGTCCTTGTCGAGGGCGCTCCTATTTACAAGGTACGGAAGATCATGGACATGCGTTCTCGGGGACGTGGTCACCAGTACTTAGTGGATTGGGAGGGTTACGGTCCTGAGGAGAGGAGTTGGGTTCCATCTCGGGACGTGCTGGACCGTTCGTTGATTGATGATTTCCTTCGTTGCCGCCAGGGTTCCTCCTCGAGTGCGCCAGGAGGCACTCGGTGAGTGGGGGGGTACTGTCATGTTTTGTCTTTGATCTTCATGTCTTGTCCCTGTGCTTCCCTCTGCTGGTCTTATTAGGTTATTTCCCTCTTTCTCTCTCTCTCTCTCCTCCTCCCTCTCTCCCTCTCCCGCTCTCTCTCTCTATCGTTCCGTTCCTGCTCCCAGCTGTTTCTCATTCTCCTAACGACCTCATTTACTCTTTCACACCTGTCCTCTATTTTGCCCTCTGATTAGAGTCCCTATTTCTCCCTCTGTTTTCCGCTTCTGTCCTGGTCGGATTCTTGTTTGATGTTTGCTGTTCCTGTGTCCTTGTTCCGCCCTGTCGTGTTTTTGCCTTCTTCAGATGCTGCGTGTGAGCAGGTGTCTATGTCAGCTACGGCCTGTGCCTTCCTGAAGCGACCTGCAGTCTGTGGTCGCGTCTCCTGTCGTTCCTCTCTACTGACGAGAGGATTTCAGTTTCCTGTTTTGGATTTACCTTTGATATATCCAGGAGAATCATTGTTTGTTTGATACTGGAATAAAGACTCTGTTACTATTACGTCGCTTTTGGGTCCTCATTCATCAGCATAACAATAACATTCTTGATGAAAGGAAATCTGATGACCAACACATGATTACAAAACATACACAATAAAATCCCATCCCCTTGTAGTTGAATAAAGTTTCATAAAGAGTTGCATAAATGATTGTCTAATGTGTCTAAAAGGCTGTACAGTAGAACATTTCCACAGTTATTCATTATTATCATAGTTATTCAAGAGCCAGGAAGGATAGGTCAACATCTAGAATTGGGTGTGGACAAAGTGTACTGTAGAGTAGCTGCATGAGAGAGCCAGGGACATACAACATGGCAGTGATGAAGAAACTGAAATGACCCTGAATAACGAATAACAACGTTCCTCTGGAAATAGACCCCAGGGATTAAACAGGAAAAGTCAAGCTTCCAGGACTAATGTTTTGGTTGTTTGCAGGGGCGGACTATGTGATTTTGAGGCTCCGGGCGGAGGCCAGTCTGAAGCCCCCCCACCCCACCCCTCCTACGGGTGCCACAAAAAAATAGATGGGTTTTATAGTGAAGACATGTAAAATTGAACTACCTTTTATTAATGTGTCATGAACACAACCAGTCAGGATGTTTTCATCTGACTATCAAACAAATCCCTTCAAAAAGTAGGTTACCTTTGCACGTTCATCCAAATATTCAAAGCATCCCAACAGTGCACTGTGCACCCGTCAACTTTCCTTCAATTCACAAGTGGCTGAAACTGTCTTACTGGAGAAAGTGTCTTTCTGTCTTATTAGGACTATATGTAGCTCATGTATATTTACATTTTACATTTTAGTTATTTAACAGACGCTCTTATCTAGAGCAACTTACAGTTAGTGACGAAAATGGCAGTTGTCAGCAGCAACTGTCTTTTTACTAGAGAAATGCGTACTGTATCCACCTAGAGGCTAAGGGCCCGAGGCTGGGTTTCTACTAAGCTAACATATGGAATTGTTTTAAGATGGTCATATCAAGGATCATTTAGCTATTTGATTTTGGACCCCTGTAGGTATAAAAAAAAAATATATAAAAAAACTATTTGATGAAACATTGAATTTGGCCTTACTGATATTAGCCAATAGAAACGCATTGAATAACAGATGTATGCATGGAAAAACAGATAGTCTAAAATTAAATCAAAAGTAAGTATGTTTTGAAGTGTCTGTCCTATATCTGAGAGATATAAGAAATTTAAAACTCAAAAAAAAAAAATCTTCTAGAATTTATTTTTTTTTTACTGTGGAATTACTCGTATACCTTTTGCGTGTCCTATCCACTTCATTTACATCATTACATTTAAGTCATTTAGCAGACGCTCTTATCCAGAGCGACTTACAAATTGGTGCATTCACCTTATGATATCCAGTGGAACAACCACTTTACAATAGTGCATCTAACTCTTTTAAGGGGGGGGGGGGTTAGAAGGATTACTTTATCCTATCCTAGGTATTCCTTAAAGAGGTGGGGTTTCAGGTGTCTCCGGAAGGTGGTGATTGACTCCGCTGACCTGGCGTCGTGAGGGAGTTTGTTCCACCATTGGGGTGCCAGAGCAGCGAACAGTTTTGACTGGGCTGAGCGGGAACTGTACTTCCTCAGAGGTAGGGAGGCGAGCAGGCCAGAGGTGGATGAACGCAGTGCCCTTGTTTGGGTGTAGGGCCTGATCAGAGCCTGAAGGTACGGGGGTGCCGTTCCCCTCACAGCTCCGTAGGCAAGCACCATGGTCTTGTAGCGGATGCGAGCTTCAACTGGAAGCCAGTGGAGAGAGCGGAGGAGCGGGGTGACGTGAGAGAACTTGGGAAAGTTGAACACCAGACGGGCTGCGGCGTTCTGGATGAGTTGTAGGGGTTTAATGGCACAGGCAGGGAGCCCAGCCAACAGCGAGTTGCAGTAATCCAGACGGGAGATGACAAGTGCCTGGATTAGGACCTGCGCCGCTTCCTGCGTGAGGCAGGGTCGTACTCTGCGAATGTTGTAGAGCATGAACCTACAGGAACGGGTCACCGCCTTGATGTTAGTTGAGAACGACAGGGTGTTGTCCAGGATCACGCCAAGGTTCTTAGCACTCTGGGAGTGACACTTCCATTCATTTTTCGGTAAGTCCCGGGTTACCTTCAGACTAAAGGTAACCCGGTATATGTACACACAGCACAACTATACATACAGTACAAATATTTTTTAAAGTGACCAGGTCTCTTGGCTCCCGAGTGGCGCAGCCGTCTAAGGCACTGCATCTCGTACTAGAGTCGTCACTACAGACCCTGGTTCGATTTCAGGCTGTATCACAACCGGCCGTGATTGGGAGTCCAATAGGGAAGCGCACAATTGGCCCAGCGTCGTCCGGGTTAGGGTTTGGCCCGGGTAGGCCGTCATTGTAAATAAGAATTTGTTCTTAACTGACTTGCCTAGATTAAAAAAATGTAAAAATGATCGTACATATCATAATGTTCACTGTAATAGAATATGTGCGTATCTGCATTTCCTGTGGAGGCGGGGCTTAGCTTCAGCAGAGAGGACTGCGGACTTGTCTCTTCATCTAATTTTGAAAAGAAAAATAAGTTCACGCGGCAACGGGAATATACTAAATATATATATTAATTAAATACGCCAACACTTTTATATTACTTTTCGCAGGAGGAGAACGTAGCTCCCGTTGCCAACAAAGCAATTGTTGCGGTGTCTACGCTGGGTAGCGGATCACGACGGGGATTCTAAAGAGGATACGTTTACTGTATGTATGTTGCCTCGGAAATAAATCACGCCGATAAGGTAAATATAATTGTAGGAATCCTGTTTTTCATAAGTTCTTGATTACTCTACAATACGTCTATGCATTTTCCACATGAGTGAAGGACTTGGATGATGGATATCTTAATGACAGTTCGACTTCTACTGGGGGGACTGGTATAACTCTAGGTGTCATAAAAAACACCCCCTTCTAGAGGTCTTCATGGATCCACCTGTACCCGAATCCCCGGGACCCGAGCGGGTCCAGATCCAGAATTACAAATATTGTCAAGGGTCTGGGTCGGATCTACTATGATTGGGTATATGTCATTTTAACTGACTTGTCCGGAAGGACCCGTTCAGATCCGAAATTGACTGCTGCAGTAGAGAGAGAGTAGTGATGGGTGACTCTTTTTGAAAGGATATTTTTGGTGAACGTCAGAACCGAATCGCATTGGTGAAAGAGCCGTTCATTTTTTTGCGTGATGCTTTTTAAACTCAAAACAAAATAATTATCCAAAGAGGGTGAATCCTCTGTTTGGGAGCCCAATGAGCTAGCTCTTTTACGTGAACGAAGCCAAATGAGCCGGAACACCGAAAATATTCAGAATGCCCATTGCTGAGAGAGAGAAAGAGAAAGAGAGAGAGAAAGAGAAAGAGAGAGAGAGAGAGAGAGAGAGAGAGAGAGAGAGAGAGAGAGAGAGAGAGAGAGAGAGAGAAAGAAAGAAAGAAAGAGAGAGAAAAAGAAAGAAAGAAAGAGAGAGAGAGAGAGAGAGAGAGAGAGAGAGAGAGAGAGAGAGAGAGAGAAAGAGAGAGAGACCAAATCATCACAAAACAAAAAGAAAAATATATAACCTATTGGAAAGACACCACAAAAAATCAAAGTAAACTTCAATGCTATTTGGCTCTAAACAGACAGTACATGGTGGCAGACTATCTGACCACTGTGACTGATAGAAAACTGAGGAAAACATTGACTAGGTACAGACTCAGTGAGCACAGTCTGGCTATAGAGACCGGTCGTCACAGACAAACCTGGCTGCCCAGGGAGGACAGGCTGTGCTCACTCTGCTCCAGGGGAGAGGTAGAGACAGAAGTGCATTTCCTACTACACTGTGACAAATACTCAGACCTAAGAGCATATTTCTTTCTCAAAATTATAATTCAATACAAAGAATTTGAAACTATAAAAGATGAAGAAAAATTCAAATATTTGTTGGGTGAAAAGCCAAAATGTGCAGTTTTGGCAGCCAAATATGTGTCCTCCTGCCACAGCCTGAGGGACAGCCAGTGAAAAATGCAAAGTAATGTTGATAATATTTCCCATTTAGCTTAGTTTTGTTTTGTCTTTCGTACCAGGTCATGTGTCTTCTCAGTCATGTTGACACTGGTCTACTACTGTTGCTTTAATGTATTGTTGTTCTGATTAATATTGTTGTTGTAGCTGTTATTAATGGTAATCCCATGTCCACTACTACTATTATTATTACTGTTAGTCCCACCATTTATTTATATATAAATATATATATATTTTGTGTATATATATACATATATATTTTATTTAAATTTTTCGATATGTATACTTTGACAATGTAAGTAATAATAACTTGCCATGTCAATAAAGTCAATTGAATTGAATTGAATTGAATTGAGAGAGAGAGAGAGAGAGAGAGAGAGAGAGAGAGAGAGAGAGAGAAATGGTATAATTGATGCTGCAGGTGTAGCTTGTTGTCAGCCAATCATAAGTCATCAAAGCGGCAATAGGCTACAGTCATAGAGACGCCATGTGTGGCAAAAGTTAGGAGATATCTCATCAATGGAAGATGGAATTAAAAGTTAAAGGAGGAGGATAGACTACAACGACCAAGAGCCAACAGGTAGGCTTCTACTTAATATTCTGGAGTAGCCTCAATTAGCTAGCTTCTCTCAGTTTGATGCAGTCAGGACAGGTACTACGTAATCATATTGGATGATAGTCACAGTAGTAGCCTACATACACAGCACGGCCCCTGCTAGAGCGTCGCCACGTTCTACCTCTTCTCTTTCGTGCTTTATCAGCTATGGTTAATAAAGTAGTCTATCTAAAAAAAAATACCTTTCTGCTGCTTCCCTCACTCGGATCGGACCTGGTCCAGCCAGGTCTATACGGAACAGGTATATCCGTTCGGAACGGGTCTCTATATTTAAAACATTTATTTATACATATTAGCTCCGGATGGGAAAGCCCCAGATCAATTTCGGACCCGTGAAGGCCTCTACCCCACTTCCCACCCAATGTAACACTCCCATTGTACTGTAAAACACACACACACACACACACACACAATTAAAGCTGCAATGTGTCATTTATTTTGCGACCCAACAAAATTCACATAGAAATGTGTGTTATAGATCTGTCATTCTCTTTGAAAGCAAGTGTAAGAAGTGGTATATCTGTTCTATGAGAGCTATCTCTATGCTTCCAATTCTTACGTTTCTTTTGGCGTCTTTTACTTTTTACTTACTGGAAATACAATATTTTTGGTTATGGAAAATTATATCTCACAGCGGTTTACATGGTACGTTTTTTTCTGTACACTATACTTACTTGTTTTGTCACACGCTGAAGTTAGGAAAACTAGAATTTTTGCAAATAAGAAATGGCGGAGCGATTTCTGCATAGTGCATCTTTCACTCAAAATAATGTTTACGACCACAAATAACAATTACTGTAGCGACCCTGTGTTTATAAACGTGGATACTGACTTTGCCACTTCAGAATGCTTTTGTGGCACAGTAGATGCCACGCAAGGCCACAGGCCATAAGGTTGAGGGTTTGCCGACCATCACGGACGAGCTCACTCTCCCTGCCTGTTTCATTGAGAAGGGTGCAATTCGGGGCGTTCCTGCATATGGACATTCCTGCATCTGCAGGAACCCCTCTTTATACTTCTGTTGGTCCATTGTTAAGCTAGGACTCCTGTATATAGGCAGGAGGCAGGGGTGCAAGCATGAAGATGACATGCTCGGGGTCGTTCATGCACAAACCAATGGTGTGCTCGAGGTGGGGTGGGGGTTCATGCAGGAACCAATGGGATGCTCGAGGGCTGCAGTTGCACACTATTGGTTTCATTAGACCTACACTACGATCAGAGCTGGCTGCAGACAATGATCAGCTAGGGGGAAATCAGATTTAACATTTTGATGTCATATTTATAATTATATAAAATATATGTAATGAATTTTCCAACAACAGGTTTATGTGCCAATGCACCCCGCATCCAATAAACAAAGCTTCCCTAGTTTGGGCGCTTCAATATCATGGTTTGCGTTTTCAACACCACGATAAATAGACTATGTCAATCTCGACAGACAGAAAATACATCCCTCCCTACCTTGTAGGCCTACCCAGTATCGAAGGCTTGGCTTGACAATCCCTGAATGTCATTAAACTTTTTGGTGTTTTGTAACAGATGTCTCTTTCCATTCATCAAATGTTCACTGCACAGTTTGGATTGAATAATTGATTAAATTAGTTTAAAAAAAGACATATTCACACAGCACAAAGATTTTTAAAAGTGACCGGGATTGCACAATAAAGCTGAGGACTTATTTCCATTGTGGTCCCTATTTTTTTATATTTTTTATATACAGTCATACAGATACAGAGATATAGACAAAAATAGGTTCCACTGTTCACACATTAGCCAGCTTTTGACATTCTTTTTAAAAGTGGTTATGTTTGGCTTTGAGTTGATGTGGTAGTTTGTTCCACTCAACAGCGCCGGGATATAAAAATGTGTTCTTACCAGATAGATTCTTATATTTAAAACAGAGAATATTAGAGGCTCTGGCTCTGGTGTTATGCTGGTGGACATCTTTAACAAATTAAAAATAGTTGGATAGGTACCTAGGGGCTGAGTCCATGATAATTCTGTGGACCAAACCAAGTTGAATTAATGCTATCCTTTTTTTCCACAGATAGCCAGCCTAGCTGCTTAAAACGCTCAATCTCCAGATGAGTATGAGAGGGAAGTTTACGTACAATTCTTACAAGCTGTCACGCCCTGAACATAGAGAGCCTTTTTATTCTCTATTTTGGTTAGGTCGGGGTGTGAATAGGGTGGGTAGTCTAGGTTGTTTTATTTTTATGTTGGCCTGGTATGGTTCCCAATCAGAGGCAGCTGTTTAGCGTTGTCTCTGATTGGGGATCATATTTAGGCAGCCATTTCCCCACTGTGTTTTGTGGGATCTTGTTTATGTGTAGTTGCCTGTGAGCACTCCATAGCTTCACGTATCGTTTGCGTTTTATTGTTTTATGCGTTTCACGTCAATAAATATGTGGAACCCATATCACGCTGGGCCTTGGTCCGAATGTTATTTCGACGATCGTGACACAAGCTTGTTTTGGCTGGTCTGTAGCTTACTCTTTAGACGTTTGGGTCTGCTGATGAGCCGCATAATCAAAGTGACACTGGACTAGCACACCTGCCAGAGTCTTTAGGGTGTCTTTAGCTATTGGCGATAGATTTTCATGTTAATATTCTAAAATCTGCATAAAAACAATAAGTGCACTTTCTCATCAGAGTTGTGTTTCCATCTAATTGACTTGTTGCGGATAGAAGTCTGTGCATAAATAAATAGCGCACATAAAAATACAAAAATAACTCAATTCAATTGGTTTTGTCACGACTTCCACCGAAGTTGGTCCCTCTCCTTGTTCGGGCGGCGTTCGGCAGTCGACGTCACCGGCCTTCTAGCCACTGCCGATCCACTTTTCATTTTCCATTTGTTTTGTCTGTGTCTTACACACCTGGCTTCACTTACCTAATTACTTGTTTATTATTTAACCCTCTGTTCCCCATGTTTGTTTTGTGAGTGATTTTTCATTGTAATTCGGTCCGTGTTTGTGGGCTATCATTGTTGCCTTGTATATTTGTATTTTTTGAGTAAAGTACTTTGATTACTCATATCTGCTGTCCTGCGCCTGACTCCCTACACCAGCCACACATAGGACCATTACAGGTTTCCATCGCATTTTCAAGTCTAGGCCTACTAATTGTTTTGTCATTAAAAATGTTGCGTCGGTATAGCGAATGTGCCCACTCTGGTATTGGCACGTGCCCTCTAGCCAACAGCCAACAGCTCACAGATACAGTAAGGGTAAACGCCTACATGAGATTATTATGGACAAAAGTGCGAGATTATTTTTACTTGTCAAATGGCAGTCAGGCATCGATCCTCATGTCACCAGAATAAGACCCTCGATATTTATTGAAAGGAACGTCATCACCATGCACTTTCACCACCCTGTGAAGTTCATCATAACACAACATATCATCGTGTGACTCCAAGTTTACTTCGATATGATGGTTATTATATCAATATTTGCGCATTAAAGCGGTTCCAACGCTATTTTATGTGTGGTATGATTGCTAGTTAGCCTATTGCGGATCTGAACAAATGATCTACCTACCACTATTGTGTTAGGGCGGCAGATTGCCTAGCGGTTAGAGCGTTGGACCAAAAGTTAGCATGCGGAAAAGTGTAGTGCACCAGGGAAGTACCTAAACACCTTGATATAGGGGGAAGTGCATTCAAACAGATGAGGGAATTTGGTTAGGATGGAAGAGAATGTATAGTAAAACATGCAAAAGAGCAAATGTAAACCAGGGAAAAACACTGTGCCCAATAAAAAAAACACACAACCCTCCTCAAAGCAAAAAAAAGTTAGGCAACCCTCCCTTATTTTGGACACCTCCACCCCAGTAAATGTATAACTGTCCCTTATCCAGATTTCTAGTTTTTCACAGGAGGAGACAGTAGGATCTTGGCAGTCTTCGAACTTGGACCAGAATAAATATTTTGAGTGGAGAGGAGAGGGAATATTTGTTCCAGATGGATCTCAATCTGTCTTCTTTTTGAGCGTTGATGTAAAGGTTGAATTTTCATAATCGCTAGTACAGATAAATATTGTTTGGGACAAGATATTGTTTTTAAATAGTGTTCCGAACTTCATTTTATTTGACGATTTTGCGTTGTTTTTCCTATTCAACAACAAACATGTAATTGTCATGTTTCCTGTAATGTTGATGTTGGATGTTTTTGTAGATGTGTTGCCTGGGTTACCTTACTTGAGACCCTACAGTGGGCTCAACTCTAGGGCCACAGGTCTATAATAGATTATATACACGATAATTGGTCACGGTTGAGGGATGAAGTAATCAGCTTCTTGGAATCTTATACAAGTTGGTCTGTGTCAAATTGACAATAAGGATGCTATGGACTAAAGACATGCAGCTGCTTCTGTTTATGGTCATCATCACATTATCTAATGTGTAGTGGTATTGATCCTTGAGGGAGAGGTTTGTGTGTGTGGGGGGGGGGGGGGGGGAGTAAACGTCTTGATGAGATGTGTTGGCGTCATGACCTAAAGATAACATCAGGGCTAGGTGTGTCCCAAAGAACAACACAGCCTCTCTCCCTCCCTCTCAAATCAAATTTTAGTCTTGGTAGCCATTTGATTAGGTGTTCAGGAGTCTTATAGGGAGTAGAAACTGTTTAGAAGCCTCTAGACTTGGCGCTCTGGTACCGCTTGCCGTGCGGTAGCAGAGAGAATAGTCTATGACTTGGGTGGCTGGAGTCTTTGACAATTTTTAGGGCCTTCCTCTGACACCGCCTGGTATAGAGGTCCTGGATGGCAGGTAGCTTGGCCTCAGTGATGTACTGGGCCGTTCGCACTACCATCTGTAGTACCTTGAGGTCGGAGGCTGAGCAGTTGCCGTACCAGGCAGTGATGCAACCAGGCAGGATGCTCTCGATGGTGCAGCTGTAGAACCTTTAGAGGATCTGAGGACCCATGCCAAATCTATTCAGTCCCCTGAGGGGGAATAGGTTTTGTCGTGCCCTCTTCACGACTGTCTTGGGGTGCTTGGACCATGTTAGTTTGTTGGTGATGTGGACACCAAGGAACTTGAAGCTCTCAACCTGCTCCACTGCAGCCCCGTCGATGAGAATGTGGATCAGCGTGGCGGATGTGTTGTTACCTACCCTTACCACCTGGGGGCGGCCCGTCAGGAAGTCCACGATCCAGTTGCAGAGGGAGGTGTTTAGTCCCAGGTTTCTTAGCATATTGATGAGCTTTGAAGGCACTATGGTGTTGAACTCTGAGCTGTAGTCAATGAATAGCATTTTCACATAGGTGTTCCTTTTGTCCAGGTGGGAAAGGTCGGTGTGGAGTGCAATAGAGATTACATCATCTGTGGATCTGTTGGGGCTGTAGTCAAATTGGAGTGGGTCTAGGGTTTCTGGGATAATGGTGTTGATGTGAGCCATGACCAGCCTTTCAAAGCACTTCATGGCTACAGACGTGAGTGCTACCGGTCGGTAGTCATTTAGGCAGGTTACCTTGGTGTTCTTGGGCACAGGAACTATGGTGGTCTGCTTAAAACATGTTGGTATTACAGACTCGGACAGGGAGAGGTTGAAAATATCAGTGAAGACACTTGCCAGTTGGTCAGCGCATGCTCGCACTACACGTCCTGGTAATCCGTCTGGCCCTGCGGCCTTGTGAATGTTGAACTATTTAGGGGACATGAGGACTTGTGAGGCGTCTGTTTCTCAAACTAGACACAATAATGTACTTGTCCTCTTGCTTAGTTTTGCACCGGGGCCTCCCACTCCTCTTTCTATTCTGGTTAGAGACAGTTTGCTCGGTTCTGTGAAGGGAGTAGTACACAGCGTTGTACGATATCTTCAATTTCTTGGCAATTTCTCGCATGGAATAGCCTTCATTTCTCAGAAAAATAATAGACTGACCAGTTTCAGAAGAAAGTTCTTTGTTTCTGGCCATTTTGAGCCTGTAATCGAACCCACAAATACTGATGCTCCAGATACATTTACATTACATTTACATTTACATTTAAGTCATTTAGCAGACGCTCTTATCCAGAGCGACTTACAAATTGGTGCATTGGTGCATTCACCTTATGATATCCAGATACTCAACTAGTCTAAAGAAGGCCAGTTGTATTGCTTCTTTAAACAGTTTTCAGCTGCCCTAACATATTTGCCAAAGTTATTTTCTAATGATCAATTAGCCTTTTAAAATGATCAACTTGGATTAGCTAACACAACGTGCCATTGGAGCACAGGAGTGATTGTTGCTGATTATTGGCCTCTGTACGCCTATGTAGATATTCCATAAAAAATCTGCAGTTTCCAGCTACAATAGTCATTTACAACATTAACAATGTCTACACTGTATTTTAGATCAATTTGATGTCATTTTAATGGACAAAAAATGTGTTTTTCTTTAAAAAACAAGGGCTTTTTTTATTTTTTATTTTATTTATTTTTTTCTTATTTTTTAAAAATTTTCTCCCCTTTTCTCCCCAATTTTCGTGGTATCCAATCGCTAGTAATTACTATCTTGTCTCATCGACGAAGGTCGAAAGTCATGCGTCCTCCGAAGCACAACCCAACCAAGCCGCACTGCTTCTTAACACAGCGCGCCTCCAACCCGGAAGCCAGCCGCACCAATGTGTCGGAGGAAACACCGTGCACCCGCCCCCCTCGGTTAGCGCGCACTGCACCCGGCCCGCCACAGGAGTCGCTGGAGCGCGATGAGACAAGGATATCCCTACCGGCCAAACCCTCCCTAACCCGGACGACGCTAAGCCAATTGTGCGTCGCCCCACGGACCTCCCGGTCGCGGCCGGCTGCGACAGAGCCTGGGCGCGAACCCAGACTCTGGTGGCGCAGCATAGCACTGCGATGCAGTGCTCTAGACCACTGCGCCACCCGGGAGGCCCAAACAAGGGCATTTCTAAGTGACCTCAGAATCTTGAACAGTAGTGTATATATATACACATATAAATATATACATTTACACATTAAAAACGTACATATACACCTACAGAACTTACATATCTTAAAAAATATATATATTACCCTCCAACCCAACCATCCCTCCCCCAATTGGAGCAAACTAGTGAACAACAATGCTTAGGCCTGTATTTCCAGCTTATACATACTATATACATTTTATGGACACAGTCTATTTTACAGTAGTTCTATTGTGTTTGTTTTTACTCCTGTCCTTCTTCTACCCTCAACCTCTACCATCTATTTCTGATGTCCATCTGGTTTGATTTCTATTTGCCATATCATTCAAACTGTGCTCTTTCACGAAAGTTCTTAACCTTTATACGTTTTACGGTATAAGAAACTGATTCTTAAGTTAAGTTACTAATGTAGTTTAAGATGCAACTCCTTAAAAGCAATAATGTGTCTTCGATAGGGGTTAGTACAGTACCAGTGTGTTGGTCTACATATCGTTCTGTCCCTTTCCCTCTGACAGTGGAGGTCTTGAAGAGCATTCCTGTCACCAGCTGCTAAGCTTCATAGAATAGAAGCAGCCCTTTTGTTTTTCTAACTTGACCCCTCGCTGGCATTTTACAAGCATAGTTTAACACATAATGGTTCCCTGGAACTCTGTGCTGGACCAACAGAGGCTGTGGTTTTGGTTCTGTCCAGAGGTCACAGATGTTTATTCTATCTGGGACAAAGGGTTTGCAGGGCCGTTTGTACAAATCTTTGTTTAGTGAAGTTGAACTACTTTGCAGAAGCTTTTATCTAAAGCAAAAGGCTGCCTTAATCTCTTTCTCTAAAATATTTTTGTCACGACTTCCTCCGAAGTTGGTCCCTCTTCTTGTTCGGGCGACGTTCTACGGTCAATGTCACCGGTCTTCTAGCCATCGCCGATCCACCTTTAATTTTCCATTTGTTTTGTCTTGTCTTCCTACACACCTGGTTCCAATTCCATTCATTACATGTTGTGTATTTAACCCTCTGTTCTCCCCATGTCCTTGTCCGGAATGATTAATTGTAAGTGCTTGTGCACGTTATGTCTGGTGTGCGTCGGGTTTTGTTCCCATTCATTGATTGTTCTGGTTTCCGATGGTTTTTTATTATTAAACTGCGCCTTTGGAAACACAGTTTTTGCTCTCCTGCGTCTGACTTCTCTGCCGCCAGTACGCACCCCTTACAATTTGTTTTGTCAACAACTCATCAATAACTGAATTATAGTCAGTCAGTCAGAGGCGCTAGTCCATCTGATCTAATCTGGGAGTTGAAGACAGGCTGTCTGTCCTGTGTCGTGGCAATTTCCTGTATTACCAAATGAGGAGAGTTACAAACCACACACCAGTCAGTTATACTTAAATTTCATCTTAAATAATATGTGAGCTTTAAAATCGCCCTTTGACTCTCAGATCAATTCAGTGTCTATAATGAATTCTGAGAGTGCCTACAAAAGAATACCAAGATCTTTTATAGCCAAGATACACCCCTCTCAACTTACATGACGAACCACAGATCTTAGGAAAACTTCACAAAGGGCCTTTTACTTGAGAAAGGAGTATCTCATAGCCAGATAGCATTAGCAATAAATTATTGTTCAGTTTGGTCTCTAAGACGAGGTTCTAATCTCGTTCCTGGTACTTCATAGTACAAAAACACCAACTCATCCAATGGCATATATCAATTGTCAACTCTAGATACTTTCATCTCAAGTCCACCCCACTCCTGGACAAGCTCACTGAGGGGAGTGAGCCTCTAGGTCATATACTATCTCAAGATATGTGCAACATCAGAGGGGACATACAATGGTTCCAGACACTGCCATACTCCTCCCCCCAATGGGAAAAGAAGGGAGTGACTGGCGTACAGACATTGTGGAGACAACTAACTGGTTCCCCCTTAATCACGCCATCCCTTCACATGGTTTAACAGATACATTCACATATGAAGACAATGTTCCATTCTGACCTCTCCCCTCTCTGGGCCCCAAGTGACTTTTCCCTAGCTGAGAAGGGAAAAGTGCAACTGCAAACAGTCTAGTCCAAAGGGAGACATTCTAATGACAAGTATCTCACATAAGCATATTGTAAAGGCAGTCATTGTTGTTCTCCTCCTCAGACGAGGAGGAGCATGGATCGGACCAAGATGCGGATTGGTGATTAATCATACTTTTAATGAAAACAGCAAACAAGACACTACAAAACAACAAACGTGACTAACCTTCAACCGTCCTGTGTGGCCCAAACACTGACACAGGAACAAACACCCACAAAACCCCAGTGAAACCCTGGCTGCCTTAGTATGACTCTCAATCAGAGACAAACGATACACACCTGTCTCTAATTGAGAATCATACCAGGCCGAACACAAAACCCAACATAGAAATACAAAACATAGACTACCCACCCAACACTCACGCCCTGACCAATAAAGACATACAAAACAAGAGAAAACAGGTCAGGAACGTGACACATATTATGTAAATAAAACATCTTATTTATCTATGTTACCCAACTAATTCTGATTCATCCTCCACACCTGCTAGGCTCTATATAGAACATGATGGGACACACACACACACAGGAATGCTTCACTCAACACCATACAGTACTGACTGCCAGAACTTATTTCTCACCACGTACTGTGCTGAGAATGCACAAGCATTCTTTTTCTTATATACTTTTTTTTACAAAACATACACATACAACCGACAACATACAGACGAGCACAGCACCCTCAGTGCAGTAACTGTGTAGGGTTAGCTGTCATTGACAGGCCAGGGGTATATATTTTGGTCCTATGACAGCTTCCCACCACTGTAAAATGGGGGAGAATTCCTCTTGAGCTTCCTCATCACTAGCCCTTCTATCCTTAATGTTAACCATGTGCATTGATGTTAGGACAGCATGCTGGTGATTAGCAGTTCTGTGTTGGATGGATGGCCTCGGTAGAGAGACAATGCAGAGGATTGTCCTGTAGGCTACCAGCTGTAGTCTGCATCCCTACTAAACTCGCTAGGGTTGGTCTGTTGTACTGAGACAGGAAGTTTCTAGTGAATTCTCCACATTGGTGCACTCTCAACCCCCTTCTCCACCTTAAGGGATTGTGTCATGGATGCTGTGCTTATCTCTTCTCCATCAACGTAGTAGCATTGTCCCCTCACCCATGTCTTCTGTTTAAGCTGTACCTCTAAACATTGAGGCTGATTTCTTTCTAGGCTATCTGTAAAAAGCCTGGTTATAATGGGAGGTAATAAACTATCTGATGGCAGGGAGGCAGAGGTCTGCTATTCTCAGTGTGTCACAGGATAACAGTCAGGAGCTAATTCAATAAAACAACCTCCTCTCACATGTCATTCTTCTTCCTTCACTAACCTGCAGTCTCCCCTCCCTCTCCATTGCCCTCTATCCCTCCCTCCCTCCCTCCTGTAAATAGCCCAGCTAGGCTCCATAGGGTCAAAAGTCTTCCTGCAATGTATATCGATCCCTATTCGGCACACACACCCACACCCACCCCCTTTGATGACTCAGGTCAATGAATCATTCCCCGTTTTACACTCAGTCCCCAGCTCAACCCTCAACGACAGGGAGACTAAATACACTCTGACTTCTCTGGTTAAACGGACCATTAGAGAACCACAGCTTACATGGGAGCATAAGTAGAGTAATGGCCCATGTCATGAGTTAATACAGTTACTGATTATATCTATAATATATAGGCGTCCAGACCATGTGACCACCTGACCAGGAAGAACTCCGGGCCCTAAGGCTATATCAGTTAACTGGTCCTTTTAGTCAAGGGAAGGAAGAATGTATGCATTAGATCACCAAGCCTCATGCATTCTATGGTACTACAAATGTAAATACATTCACAACGTCTGTCTTCTATGGTACAAGAAATGTAAACAAAAACACAGTATTCACCTCCACCTTTACTGTATCCTCACATTTTACATTTTTTCAGATGGACCTGAAACTACTTCTGATTTCAACGTTGTTAGGAGTCATTTGTTACAGCAGTGCTCAGCAAGGTAAGATTATTCTCCATCTTATCTCAAGTTTCTGCTTTACTTACTGTAACATCCACCTTGTTAGACAAAATCAACCCTCAACAGTATTCTGTTTCTGTACACTGACTACACAGTACATCATCTAATCATAATATATTTCTACTAAGCCGCATCATAAATATACAGTACAGAATAGTGATTAACTGCCTGATGTCCCGTAAGACCCCAACTGAGCATGCTGCTGTAATGTAATGATGTCATTAGTCAGAAGAAGAAGCAGCTCCACCTACACTGTAAACCCCAAGACATTTTTACTCAAATACTTCAAGTAAGTTGAACTCAAAGTCAATGAAAAGTCATTATTTCTTAAAATGTTTAAGTTGTCCTGACTCAAAACTAAATAAGCCGACAGCAAACATGTCATCCCACACAAATGATGCAGTGCCCCCCCTTGAGCAAATTGAGATTGTGTGTGACTAACACATTTCAGTTAATTACTATAGCTCCCGGTTTAGGCCAATCGGTGTAACTTTCTAAATGCAGTATCTCTGTGGCAAGACACGTCATCCACCCAAGTTTTGTCCAAATCGGGCCAGTGCTGTCTGATGTGTTACAGATCCACAGTTCCCTCCCCGATTTCATCGTGGGGGACAATGAGAAGTCACATCAACTAAACGTTTTTATTTATGATAACACAATCTACTGCAGGTAGATAAAAATACAAATAAAATAATTAATATGTGTTTTTGCATGTACAGTGCATGTGGAAAGTATTCCCCTTGACTTTTTCCCATGTTGTCACATTACAGCCTTATTCTAAAATGTATTAAATAGATGTTTTTCTTAATTAATCTACACACAACACCCGCTAATGACAAAGCAAAAAACTTTGTTTTTTTAAAACATTTGAGCAAATTTATTTAAAAACAGAACTGAAATATCACATTTAAGTATTCAGGCCCTTTACCTAGTACTTTTTTTTTGTAGGGGGTAGATCAGCTTTAATATTGCAGATATATTGTAGCTTCCATCAATGTAATTGTCTGCATCATTTCCAATCCCCCATATATTTTTGGGGTAAATATATTTATATATATACATCCACATACCCACATACAGTATACAGTTGAAGTCGGAAGTTTACATACACTTAGGTTGGAGTCATTTAACCACTCCACAAATGTCTTGTTAACAAACTATAGTTTTGGGAAGTCGGTTAGGACATCTACTTTGTGCATGACACAAGTAATTTTTCCAACAATTGTTTACAGACAGATTATTTCACTTATAATTCACTGTATCACAATTCCAGTGGGTCAGAAGTTAACATACACTAAGTTGACTGTGCCTTTAAACAGCTTGGAAAATTCCAGAAAATGATGTCATGATTTTAGAAGCTTCTGATAAGCTAACTGACAACATTTGAATCAATTGGAGGTGTACCTGTGGATGTATTTCAAGGCCTACCTTCAAACACAGTGCCTCTTTGCTTGACATGATGGGAAAATCAAAAGAAATCAGCCAAGACCTCAGAAAAAGAATTGTCGTCCACAAGTCTGGTTCATCCTTGGGAGCAATTTCCAAACGTCTGAAGGTACCACGTTCATCTGTACAAACAATAGTATGCAAGTATAAACACCATGGGACCACACAGCGATCATACCGCTCAGGAAGGAGACGTGTTGTGTCTCCTAGAGATGAACGTACTTTGGTGCGAATAGTGCTAATCAATCCCAAAACAACAGCAAAGGACCTTGTGAAGATGCTGGAGGAAACAGGTACAAAAGTATCTATATCCACAGTAAAACGAGTCCTATATCGACATAACCTGAAAGGCCGCTCAGCAAGTTAGAAGCCAGTGCTCCAAAACCGCCATTAAAAAAAACGACTACGGTTTGCAACTGGAGAAATGTCCTCTGGTCTGATGAAACAAAAATAGAACTGTTTGGCCATAATGTCCATCATTATGTTTGGAGGAAAAAGGGCGAGGCTTACAAGCTGAAGAACACCATCCCAACCGTGAAGCACGGGAGTGGCAGCATCATGTTGTGGGTGTGCTTTGCTGCAGGAGGGACTGGTGCACTTCACAAAATAGATGGCATCATGAGGCAGGAAAATTACGTGGATATATTGAAGCAACATCTCAAGACATCAGTCAGGAAGTTAAAGCTTGGTCGCAAATGGGCGTTTCAAATGGACAATGACCCCAAGCATACTTCCAAAGTTGTGGCAAAATGGCTTAAGGACAACAAAGTCAAGGTATTGGAGTGGCCATCACAAAGCCCTGACCTCAATCATATAGAGAATTTGCGAGCAGAACTGAAAAAGCGTGTGCAAGCAAGGAGGCCTACAAACCTGACTCAGTTACACCAGCTCTGTCAGGAGGAATGGGCCAAAATTCACCCAACATTGTGGGAAGCTTGTGGTTCCAATCTTCTTCCATTTAAGAATGATGGAGATCACTGTGTTCTTGGGGAACTTCAATACTGCAGAAATGTTTTGATACCCTTCCCCAGATCTGTGCCTCGACACAATCCTGTCTCTGAGCTCTACGGACAATTCCTTTGATCTCATGGCTTGGTTTTTGTTCTGACATGCACTTTCAACTGTGGGACCGTATATAGACAGGTGTGTGCCTTTCCAAACATGTCCAATCAATTGAATTTACCACAGGTAGAGTCCAATGATGTTGTAGAAACATCTCAAAGATGATCAATAGAAACAGGATGCACCTGAGCTCAATGTCGTGTCTCATAGCAAAGGGTGGGAATACTTGTGTAAACAAGGTATTTCTGTTTTTTATTTTTAATACATTTGCAAAATGTAAAAACCTGTTTTCACTTTGTCATTATGGGGTATTGTGTGTAGATTGCAAAAAATATTTTAAAAATATATATATTTTAGAATAAGGCTGTAATGTAGAAAAACTCAAGGGGTCTGATTGCTTTCCGAAGGCACTCAAAATGACTTTAAGTAACTGTACTCAGATATATCAAGTGCTACAGGTTTCCTCAAAAGTTGAGTAATGACATCACACTGGGGTTTACAGTGTATGTTTCTTTGAGCATCTCTTTGAGCATAGTAGTGAAGACATCATGCAACTATGGAACAGAGGAATTGTCACGACCTGACCTTAGTTATCTATGTTTTCTGTATTATTTTGGTCAGGTCAGGGTGTGACGAGGGTGGGTATGTGTGTTTTTGTCTTGTCTAGGGTTTTTGTATATCTATAGGATTTTGGTATGTCTAGGTAATGTAGGTCTATGGTGGCCTGAATTGGTTCCCAATCAGAGACAGCTGTTTCTATCGTTGTCTCTGATTGGGGATACTATTTAGGTTGCCATTTTCCATTTTGGTTTTGTGGGTTATTGTCTATGTGTAGTTGCATGTCAGCACTCGGTGTAATTAGCTTCACGTTAGTTTGTTTAAGTGTTCTTCGTTTATTAAAAAGCCTTGGTCTCCTCACTACGACGAACGTGAAAGGAATATTCCATTCTGTCTCTGGCTCAATTTACTGTTCTCTCTGAGCCACACAGTTTTCCAAATTACACAATGTGTACACTCTGGCTTATTTCCTGGTTAGTTTTTAAGAGTCTATGATGAGTTTGCTTCTTTTCAACCTTTGTTTTTCCATTCCATTCCAGAAGGGAACGAGTGCATCAAGGCTAATGCCAAATCCTGTGGGGAGTGTATTCAAGTGGGAGCAAAATGTGGCTGGTGCATGGACTCAGTACGTGGATAAGAATTTGCCAATAACATTGTTACTGCATTGATGCTACACAACCGTAATATTCACTGACTCAGCATTACAACTTGAAGAGTCTAAACTGTTCCTTTGAATTAAAACACGAGTGTGTCGGGCAATATTGTTTGTAACCTTTATAACCTGCTTGGGAGTGTAGGAAATACATTTTCAGAAAATAAGGACCTTACATTTTTGGGTGGATTTCCTCTGAGTGCCATAATGCAATGTGTCATGATACTTATACCTCCTCTCTCCCAGCAGTTCCTGAAGCAGGGTGAGGCCACATCGACCCGCTGTGACGAGCTGGAGTCCCTGAGGAAGAGAGGTTGCAGCTCCGCCAAGGTAGAGAACCCCCGAGGCAGCCAGCGGCTCCTGAAGAACAAGGCTGTGACCAACCGCAACAAGGGAGAAGGGAAACTCCAACCAGAGGACATCACACAGATCCAGCCACAGAAACTCACCCTTAGCCTCAGATCGGGTAAAAACTTAAATGGAACTGCTATGTTTAATTGGGTTGCGTCCCAAATTGAACCCTTTTCCCTATTTAGTGCACTACTTTTAGCTCTAGTCAAAAGTAGTGCCTTATATTAGAAATTGGGTGCCATTAGGGATGCAGTCTTAGTTAACTTTGCTTCAGCCAAAACATCTTGCTTGACAACCATTGTTGACGCAGCGTTGCTGAGGGTCTTTTTTGTTTATCCTGCTGTTCCTCCGTGGTCTTTCACTGTTATGTTGATTAGTTACAGTAGCCTCCATTTTCTTTTGAGTGTTTTAGCTATTATGATTTGGAAGGAGTGTTCCTTATACTCTTTCATGTGAAGGCCAGCATCTTATTTGACAGGGAAGGTGCACATGAATCAAGATTTCAGTGTTCACATCAATGTAAATATGCCAGAGTTAGCAAGTCAGTAGTCCCCGGCTTAACCTTGCCCATTTGTCTGTGTACTGCAGGTGAACCCCAGTCTTTTAACCTGAAGTTCAAACTTACTGAGGATTACCCCATCGACCTCTACTACCTGGTGGACCTGTCCTACTCCATGAAGGACGATCTGGAAAACGTCAAGAACCTGGGAACACAGCTCGTGCTGGAGATGTCAAAGATCACATCTGATTTCAGAATCGGTGAGCTTGAGAATCAGCCTGGTTGTATGAGGAATAAACCTGGCTGTCTGCCTCTCGGACATTTGCAACATTGTTTCAATATTCCTCAAGCTGTCCCATAATAATGTACGTGGACGAGACAGACAGAGGCAGCGTTTCTCAGCCAGTCAAAATCATGAATCAGCTTGCATAATTTTTATGGATATATACAAAGAAATGTAAATAAAAGAAAAGGTAAAACTAAAGTCTTTCCAGCTTCAGTTTGAAGTGATTGTGTTAGCTGTGTTGTTAGCTAGCTCCTCTGAACAACACTGTCCTGACAAGTAAGCACATTTTCTATGCCAGGCGGAATCACGCCTCATTACCTCATTGTTATGGTTGTATCCAGATAAATGTCACTAGAAAACAGTTTATGCAAATCCAGCAAATTTGCTGTTAATCTGGATGCACTTTTTGACTTGACTAAGTTACCCGTAGTTGGCTAGCTAGCAAGCAAGGGATAAGAACGTTACCAGCCAGTATGGCAATGGAACGTTAAGAACGAACGACTGTGTCGCGTCCATACAGAACATAAAGACTGAACGACTGGGTCAAGTTTCAACCAAACCGATAGAATGAACGACCAGCCGGCTTAGGTAGCAACCCTAGATTTGTGTCGGGCCTATATCTTGTGGAAGGGTGACATAGTACGAATGAATTCATTAAAAAAAAACATTTTTAATGAAGATCTATCAATCATTATTTTAATATGTTGGTAACCCCTGGTATAAAAGTGATGAAGCCCTCAAAGCCGGTGTTGAGTGGATATATTGGCATGGTTTGAATGCCAATATATCCTCCAAACACTACTGTACTACAATACCCATAATGCCCATAAAGATTTCCGGTTTGATCTTAGTATAGACGTTTTGAAGTTTAACAAATTGGTGTCCCGTCTCCCTAACAATACAGTTTATATATGGGATGGATCTCTTCTTCTAGGTTTTGGTTCCTTTGTAGAGAAGAAGCTGCTGAACCCCTGTACTGGGGACCAGAACTGCACCAGTCCCTTCAGCTATAAGAACCTCCTGACGCTGACCAGCAATGGACAGGAGTTTAACACCCTGGTTGGTGAACAGCAGATCGATGGAAACCTGGACTCATCAGAGGGAGGCTTCGATGCCATCATGCAAGTGGCTGTGTGTGGTGTAAGTAATATGTTTTTATATCATATTTAGGGATAGTTTCCCGGACATAGATCAAGCCTAGTCCAGGACTGAAAAGCTTTCTCCGTTGAGCTTACTTTTTACTCCAGGACTAGGCTTGATATCTGTCCAGAAAACCAGCCCATAAAGTTCCAATAATACTTTAATCAGGGCTTTATATTGACTGTCTCATGGTCCTTGACCTCAACACCCTATTCTCATTTGAGAATGGCTGGAGTCAAGGCTTAATGTGTATATGCTTAGAGAAGGCCTTTTTATAAAATGTTTGAGAGTTAATTCACTCTAGGGTGCTAAACTGCTGTTTTAAGAGGGTAACCTCTCACATAGTTGTTCATAGATTTTGATATATACTTCCTGAATCTTTTGTAAGTCTTGTAATTTTGTTCTCTGGTATTTCTGTAGGCTGTGTCCTTTTTCTGTTTGTGGTTAATTTTTACAAGTTTTAATAGGCCTCCCTCTCTCCCTCCCTTCCCCAGGAGCACATTGGCTGGAGGAACGTCACCCGTCTGCTGGTGTTCTCCACTGTTGCTGGCTTCCACTTTGCTGGAGACGGGAAACTGGGAGGGATAGTTTTGCCCAACGATGGGAAATGCCACCTGGAGAACAACATGTACACAGTGAGCCACTACTATGTATGTATGGTAATACACTATGTGGTATAATAATGCACTATGTATTATAGTAATGCACTATGTAGTATAATATTACACTATGTAGTATAATATTACACTATGTAGTATAATAATGCACTATGTAGTATAATAATACACTATGTATTATAGTAATGCACTATGTATTATAGTAATGCACTATGTAGTATAATATTACACTATGTAGTATAATAATGCACTATGTAGTATAATAATACACTATGTATTATAGTAATGCACTATGTATTATAGTAATGCACTATGTATTATAGTAATGCACTATGTATTATAGTAATGCACTATGTAGTATAATATTACACTATGTAGTATAATATTACACTATGTAGTGTAATAATGCACTATGTAGTATAATAATACACTATGTATTATAGTAATGCACTATGTATTATAGTAATGCACTATGCATTATAGTAATGCACTATGTAGTATAATATTACACTATGTAGTATAATAATGCACTATGTAGTATAATAATACACTATGTAGTATAGTAATACACTTTGTATTATAGTAATGCACTATGTAGTATATTATTGCACTATGTATTATAGTAATACACTATGTAGTATAGTAATACACTATGTAGTATGATAATGCGATATGTAGTAGAATAATGCACTATACATTACAGTAATACACTATGTAGTATAATAATCCACTATGTATTATAGTAATGCACTATGTATTATAGTAATGCATTATTGTAATACACTATGTAGTATAATAATGCACTATGCATTATAGTAATGCACTATGTAGTGTAATAATGCGATATGTATTATAATAATGCACTCCTATGTATTGTGACTTCTTTCTAGTCTTCTGTGTGGTCTGTATTTTGAATATGACCAGATTTAAAGGGAATGGGCTACTTGCCCTTAGTGATGTCATCAAAGGGCTTACCTGGTACCTGTACTTACTTCCTCATTGTCCCCCTGTAACAGGACCACCCCTCCATCGCTCACCTGGTTCAGAAACTTAGCGACAACAACATCCAGACGATCTTTGCCATCACAGAGGAGTTCCAGCCTGTTTACATGGTCAGTTGTGTGTGTGGCGTGTGCGTGCGTGGACGTGCGTGTGGAAAACATTTTCTTCTTTTAAATTTCCTGTGCTTGTCTGTTGTAGGTTAGAAGAAGCCCAACTCTTTGAAGAGCAGCATCTACTCCTTGTTACCAGTAGCATCTCTTTGGATCTCTGGTTGTTTCCCAAATGGCACCATGTTCCCTAAAAAGTTAACTACTTTTGACGAGATCCCTATGGGCCCAGGTCAATAGTACTGCACTTTGTAGGGAATAGGGTTCCATTTGGGCAGCAGCCTTTGAATGTTCCCTGCTGCACTCTAGTGCTTTTCAAGCCAATTAGAAGTCTGTCTGGAGTTCCGTAATGACCTTTTATCATATCCCCATCAGTCCAGTGTTTGGACAATATTTGTCAACCTCGGTAGAATGGCGTTCTCATTTAGTTGATTACACGATGCGTCCCAAATGGCACCCTATTCCCGATATTAGTTGTGGACTATGTAGGGATTGAGTGCCATTTGGGACGCAACCTTGGATCTCTAGGGTGGTTCCAGAATAACAACCTATCCCTCAACATAACCAAGACTAAGGAGATGATTGTGGACTACAGGAAAATGAGGACCGAGCATGCCCCCATTCTCATCGACAGGGCTGTAGTGGAGCAGGTTTTAGAGCTCCAAGTTCCTTGGTGTCCACATCAACAACAAACTAGAATGGTCCAAACACACCAAGACAGTCACGAAGAGGGCACGACAAAACCTATTCCCCCTCAGGAAACTAAAAAGATTTGGCATGGGTCCTGAGATCCTCAAAAGGTTCTACAGCTGCAACATCGAGAGCGTCCTGACCAGTTGCATCACTGCCTGTTACGGCAATTTGCTCGGCCTCCGACCGCAAGGCACTACAGACGGTAGTGCGTACGGCCCAGTACATCACTGGGGCTAAGCTGCCTGCCATCCAGGACCTCTACACCAGGCGGTGTCAGAGGAAGGCCCTAAAAATTGTCAAAGACCCCAGCCACCCCAGTCATAGACTGTTCTGTCTACTACCGCATGGCAAGCGGTACCGGAGTGCCAAGTCTAGGACAAAAAGGCTTCTCAACAGTTTTTAGTCCCAAGCCATAAGACTCCTGAACAGGTAATCAAATGGTTACCCGGACTATTTGCATTGTGTGCCCCCCCCCAACCCCTCTTTTACGCTGCTGATACTCTCTGTTTATCATATATGCATATTCACTTTAACTATACGTTCATGTACATACTAGCTCAATTGGCCCGACCAACCAGTGCTCCCGCGCATTGGCTAACCGGGCTACTCTCTGTTCATCATATATGCATAGTCACTTTAACCATATCTACATGCACATACTACCTCAATCAGCCTGACTAACCGGTGTCTGTATACAGCCTCGCTACTGTTATTTGTCACTGTCTTTTTACTGTTGTTTTATTTCTTTACTTACCTATTGTTCACCTAATACCTTTTTTGCACTATTGGCCTGTAAGTAAGCATTTCACTGTAAGGTCTACACCTGTTGTATTCGGAGCAGGTGACAAATAAACTTTGATTTGATCTCTGAATTTAGAACCTCACAAAACTGCAAAAAGTTGTAACTTTAGATTCAGACCTTACCACTATGTGATGCAAGACCACAATCAAACTACTCAGCAATTGTAACAGTCCTGACCTGTTTTATGTTGTTTTTTATGTGTTTATGGTCAGGGCATGTGTTTTGGGTGGGCAGTCTATGTTATCTGTTTCTATGTTGGTTTTGGGTTACCTGGTATGGCTCTTGATTAGAGGCAGGTGGTTTGCATTTTCCTCTAATTAAGAGTCATATTTAGGTAGGGCGTTCTCACTGTTTGTTTGTGGGTGATTGTCTCCTGTGTCGTCGTTTGTATGTACCATATGGGACTGTTTGGCTGTTCGTTTATTTCGATGTCGTCCGTTTCCTGTACGTAAGTTTATGTTTAGTTATGTAAGTTTATGTTCAGGTTTCGTTCTACGTCGTTTTGTTATTTTGTAGTTTTTGTTTCGTGGCTGTCAAATATATAATAAAGATGGCATATTTCCCTGAACCCGCATTTTGGTCAGAAGATCCTTCTCTCCTCACCTCATCCGAGGATGAGGAGAGCGACAGCCGTTACAGAATCACCCACCAACAAAATGTGACCAAGCGGTATGGGAATGCTCGACGGAGCAACAAGGATTTCTGGACTTGGGAGGAGATCCTGTCTGGTAGAGGACCCTGGGCGCAAACTGGAGAATATCGCTGCTCTCGTGAGAAGAGTGAGGCAGCCACAGCCCAGGAGCGGTGGTTTAAGGAGGCAGCTAGGAGACGTGGATGGAAGCCGGAGATTCAAGCTCGTAACCGGAATTATGAGGGGACACGTCTTGCACGGAAGCCCGAAAAGCCCGTGAGTAACTCCCAAAAATTTCTTGGGGGGGGGGGCTAAAGGGTAGTGGGCCAAGGGCAGGTAGGAGACCTGCGCCCACTTCCCAGGCTTACCGTGGAGAGCGGGAGTACGGGCAGGCGCCGTGTTACGCAGTAGAGCGCACGGTGTCTCCTGTACGAGTGCATAGCCCAGTGCGGGTTATTCCACCTCCCCGCACTGGTAGGGCTAGATTGAGTATTGAGCCAGGTGTCATGAGGCCGGCTCAACGCGTCTGGTCTCCAGTGCGTCTCCTCGGGCCGGCATACATGGCACCTGCCTTACGCATGGTTTCCCCGGTTCGCCTACATAGCCCGGTGCGGGTTATTCCACCTCCCCGCACTGGTCGGGCAACCGGGAGTATTCAACCAGGTAAGGTTGGGCAAGCTCAATGCTCAAGAGAGCCAGTACGCCTGCACGGTCCGGTATTTCCGGCGCCACCTCCCCGCCCCAGCCTAGTACCTACAGTGCCTACATTACGCACTAGGCTACCAGTGCATTTCCAGAGCCCTGTTCCTCCTCCACGCACTCTCCCTATAGTGCGTGTATCCAGTTCAGTGCCTCCAGTTCCGGCCCCACGCACTAAGCCACCTGTGCGTCTCCTAAGTCCTGTACACACTGTCACTTCTCCCCGTACTAGTCCTGAGGTGCGTGCCCTCAGCCAGGTGCCACCAGTGCCGGTACCACGCACCAGGTATAGAGTACGCTTTGAGAGTTCAGTGTGCCCTGTCCCTGCTCCACGCACTAGTAGGAAGGTGCTTATCATTAGCCCGGTGCCTCCAGTTCCGGCACCACGCACCAGGTCTACAGTGCGCCGTATCCGGCCATGAGCCTGCAAAGCCGCCCGTCTGCCATGAGCCTACAGAGCCATCCGCCAGACAGGAGCCGCTAGAGCCGTCCGCCAGACAGGAGCCGCTAGAGCCGCCCGCCAGACAGGATCTGCCAGAGCCGCCAACCAGACAGGATCTGCCAGAGCCGCCAACCAGACAGGATCTGCCAGAGCCGCCAACCAGACAGGATCTGCCAGAGCCGCCAACCAGACAGGATCTGCCAGAGCCGCCAATCAGACAGGATCTGCCAGAGCCGCCAGCGAGCCATGAGCAGCCAGAGCCGTCAGAGAGCCATGAGCAGCCAGAGCCGTCAGAGAGCCATGAGCAGCCAGAGCCGTCAGTGAGCCATGAGCAGCCAGAGCCGTCAGTGAGCCATGAGCAGCCAGAGCCGTCAGAGCGCCATGAGCGTCGAGAGCCGTCAGCCTGCCATGAGCGTCGAGAGCCGTCAGCCTGCCATGAGCGTCGAGAGCCGTCAGCCTGCCATGAGCGTCGAGAGCCGTCAGCCTGCCATGAGCGTCGAGAGCCTTCAGCCTGCCATGAGCGTAGAGAGCCGTCAGTCTGCCATGAGCGTCGAGAGCCGTCAGCCTGCATGGACCTGCCAGAGCCGTCCAAACAGGACCTGCCAGAGTCCTTCAGCCGGGATCTGCCCCTTGTCCCGGTGCTGCCCCTTGTCCCGGTGCTGCCCCTTGTCCCGGTGCTGCCCCTTGTCCCGGTGCTGCCCCTTGTCCCGGTGCTGCCCCTTGTCCCGGTGCTGCCCCTTATTCCGGTGATGGTCCTTATCCAGGTGCTGCCCCTTGTTCTAGTGCTGCCCCTTGTCCCGGTGCTACCCCTTGTCCCGGTGCTGCCCCTTGTCCCGGTGCTAGCTGTTTATTTAGGGGAGGGTAGTGTTAGGGTGGTCATTAGAAGGGGTAGACAGAAGAGGGGAGTGACTATGGTGGTATGGGGACAGCGTCCTGAGCCGGAACCACCACCGTGGTCAACTGCCCACCCGGACCCTCCCCTGGACTTTGTGCTTGTGCTTGTGCGCTCGGCGTGCGCATCTTGAGGGGGGGGTACTGTAACAGTCCTGACCTGTTTTATGTTGTTTTTTATGTGTTTATGGTCAGGGCATGTGTTTTGGGTGGGCAGTCTATGTTATCTGTTTCTATGTTGGTTTTGGGTTACCTGGTATGGCTCTTGATTAGAGGCAGGTGGTTTGCATTTTCCTCTAATTAAGAGTCATATTTAGGTAGGGCGTTCTCACTGTTTGTTTGTGGGTGATTGTCTCCTGTGTCGTCGTTTGTATGTACCATATGGGACTGTTTGGCTGTTCGTTTATTTCGATGTCGTCCGTTTCCTGTACGTAAGTTTATGTTTAGTTATGTAAGTTTATGTTCAGGTTTCGTTCTACGTCGTTTTGTTATTTTGTAGTTTTTGTTTCGTGGCTGTCAAATATATAATAAAGATGGCATATTTCCCTGAACCCGCATTTTGGTCAGAAGATCCTTCTCTCCTCACCTCATCCGAGGATGAGGAGAGCGACAGCCGTTACAGAATCACCCACCAACAAAATGTGACCAAGCGGTATGGGAATGCTCGACGGAGCAACAAGGATTTCTGGACTTGGGAGGAGATCCTGTCTGGTAGAGGACCCTGGGCGCAAACTGGAGAATATCGCTGCTCTCGTGAGAAGAGTGAGGCAGCCACAGCCCAGGAGCGGTGGTTTAAGGAGGCAGCTAGGAGACGTGGATGGAAGCCGGAGATTCAAGCTCGTAACCGGAATTATGAGGGGACACGTCTTGCACGGAAGCCCGAAAAGCCCGTGAGTAACTCCCAAAAATTTCTTGGGGGGGGGGGCTAAAGGGTAGTGGGCCAAGGGCAGGTAGGAGACCTGCGCCCACTTCCCAGGCTTACCGTGGAGAGCGGGAGTACGGGCAGGCGCCGTGTTACGCAGTAGAGCGCACGGTGTCTCCTGTACGAGTGCATAGCCCAGTGCGGGTTATTCCACCTCCCCGCACTGGTAGGGCTAGATTGAGTATTGAGCCAGGTGTCATGAGGCCGGCTCAACGCGTCTGGTCTCCAGTGCGTCTCCTCGGGCCGGCATACATGGCACCTGCCTTACGCATGGTTTCCCCGGTTCGCCTACATAGCCCGGTGCGGGTTATTCCACCTCCCCGCACTGGTCGGGCAACCGGGAGTATTCAACCAGGTAAGGTTGGGCAAGCTCAATGCTCAAGAGAGCCAGTACGCCTGCACGGTCCGGTATTTCCGGCGCCACCTCCCCGCCCCAGCCTAGTACCTACAGTGCCTACATTACGCACTAGGCTACCAGTGCATTTCCAGAGCCCTGTTCCTCCTCCACGCACTCTCCCTATAGTGCGTGTATCCAGTTCAGTGCCTCCAGTTCCGGCCCCACGCACTAAGCCACCTGTGCGTCTCCTAAGTCCTGTACACACTGTCACTTCTCCCCGTACTAGTCCTGAGGTGCGTGCCCTCAGCCAGGTGCCACCAGTGCCGGTACCACGCACCAGGTATAGAGTACGCTTTGAGAGTTCAGTGTGCCCTGTCCCTGCTCCACGCACTAGTAGGAAGGTGCTTATCATTAGCCCGGTGCCTCCAGTTCCGGCACCACGCACCAGGTCTACAGTGCGCCGTATCCGGCCATGAGCCTGCAAAGCCGCCCGTCTGCCATGAGCCTACAGAGCCATCCGCCAGACAGGAGCCGCTAGAGCCGTCCGCCAGACAGGAGCCGCTAGAGCCGCCCGCCAGACAGGATCTGCCAGAGCCGCCAACCAGACAGGATCTGCCAGAGCCGCCAACCAGACAGGATCTGCCAGAGCCGCCAACCAGACAGGATCTGCCAGAGCCGCCAACCAGACAGGATCTGCCAGAGCCGCCAATCAGACAGGATCTGCCAGAGCCGCCAGCGAGCCATGAGCAGCCAGAGCCGTCAGAGAGCCATGAGCAGCCAGAGCCGTCAGAGAGCCATGAGCAGCCAGAGCCGTCAGTGAGCCATGAGCAGCCAGAGCCGTCAGTGAGCCATGAGCAGCCAGAGCCGTCAGAGCGCCATGAGCGTCGAGAGCCGTCAGCCTGCCATGAGCGTCGAGAGCCGTCAGCCTGCCATGAGCGTCGAGAGCCGTCAGCCTGCCATGAGCGTCGAGAGCCGTCAGCCTGCCATGAGCGTCGAGAGCCTTCAGCCTGCCATGAGCGTAGAGAGCCGTCAGTCTGCCATGAGCGTCGAGAGCCGTCAGCCTGCATGGACCTGCCAGAGCCGTCCAAACAGGACCTGCCAGAGTCCTTCAGCCGGGATCTGCCCCTTGTCCCGGTGCTGCCCCTTGTCCCGGTGCTGCCCCTTGTCCCGGTGCTGCCCCTTGTCCCGGTGCTGCCCCTTGTCCCGGTGCTGCCCCTTGTCCCGGTGCTGCCCCTTATTCCGGTGATGGTCCTTATCCAGGTGCTGCCCCTTGTTCTAGTGCTGCCCCTTGTCCCGGTGCTACCCCTTGTCCCGGTGCTGCCCCTTGTCCCGGTGCTAGCTGTTTATTTAGGGGAGGGTAGTGTTAGGGTGGTCATTAGAAGGGGTAGACAGAAGAGGGGAGTGACTATGGTGGTATGGGGACAGCGTCCTGAGCCGGAACCACCACCGTGGTCAACTGCCCACCCGGACCCTCCCCTGGACTTTGTGCTTGTGCTTGTGCGCTCGGCGTGCGCATCTTGAGGGGGGGGTACTGTAACAGTCCTGACCTGTTTTATGTTGTTTTTTATGTGTTTATGGTCAGGGCATGTGTTTTGGGTGGGCAGTCTATGTTATCTGTTTCTATGTTGGTTTTGGGTTACCTGGTATGGCTCTTGATTAGAGGCAGGTGGTTTGCATTTTCCTCTAATTAAGAGTCATATTTAGGTAGGGCGTTCTCACTGTTTGTTTGTGGGTGATTGTCTCCTGTGTCGTCGTTTGTATGTACCATATGGGACTGTTTGGCTGTTCGTTTATTTCGATGTCGTCCGTTTCCTGTACGTAAGTTTATGTTTAGTTATGTAAGTTTATGTTCAGGTTTCGTTCTACGTCGTTTTGTTATTTTGTAGTTTTTGTTTCGTGGCTGTCAAATATATAATAAAGATGGCATATTTCCCTGAACCCGCATTTTGGTCAGAAGATCCTTCTCTCCTCACCTCATCCGAGGATGAGGAGAGCGACAGCCGTTACAGCAATCTTAACGGGTCAGGCAAAACATGACACAACTGTTTTGCTCTAGACTTTTCTGGTGAGTATTTAGAGATTGACAGGATTCCTATTGACATACTAGTACATGATCATTTAGTGTATTGTGTTTTCTCTCTCAGGAGTTAAAGAATCTCATTCCTAAATCTGCGGTGGGGACACTCTCTGCTAACTCCAGCAACGTTATCAACCTCATTATTGATGCCTACAATGTAAGTATAGATTGGGTTGGTTTAGTTACTGGAGAAGATGCACTTCTGCACACTATCTAACTTTCATCCTTAAAATAGTTGGCAAAACCATGCTGCTGCTATTGTTAAGTCATCACATCTCTCTTTCTGAACTGATCTTTCTATGGGAATAGTCAAAAATCTGCTTTTGTAAAACTGAAGCCTACTGAAAATGTTGTGTATAGTGTACAAAGGGCTAATTGTTGTTCTTTATGTGCTAGTCTCTTTCCTCAGAGGTGATTCTGGAGAACAGCAAGCTACCAGAGGGAGTGACCATAATGTACCAGTCACGCTGCAAGAACGGAGTGACTGGTGAGGGAGAGATGGGAAGAAAATGCTCCAATATCTCCATCGGTGACGAGGTGAGAAACCAAAACAACATGCCATTGAATGTTTTCTATTCTAAATACATATGTTTTTATTTTTTTAATCTTTCTGGTTCAGTTATTTTAGCTTATCAAGTAAAGATCATGTTGTCAGTATCTGTAGGTGTCTGAGTTGTCATTGTTTTTATTACAAAATGTGATTATTATGCCTTGTGTGTGAATTCATCCCTTCATCCCTGATCTGTAGGTGTCTTTCACCATAAGCATCACATCTAAGCAGTGTCCTAAAATGGGCAAACCAGAGACCATCAAGATCAAGCCCCTAGGGTTCAATGAGGAGGTGGAGATCTCTCTGAACTTCATCTGCGAGTGTGACTGTCACAAAGATGGCATTGAGAACAGTGAGATCTGCCACAATGGCAACGGGACATATGAATGTGGAGCCTGCAGGTAAGGCACTTATGTTTCACTAGCAGAAGATCTTAACCCTTATTCACCTTCCATATTGTAATCATTTCCATGGCATAGAGATACATTTTGATATTTGATACTGTATATACAGTGCATTCGGAAAGTATTCAGACCCCTTCCCCTTTTCTACATTTTGTTATGTTACAGCCTTATTCTAAAATGGATTACACATTTTTTTCCCGTCATCAATCTACACACAATGCCCAATAATGACAAAACAAAAACAGGTTTTTAGAAATGTTTTACATTTATTAAAACAAAAAAACAGATACTTTATTTATATTAGTATTTAGACCCATTGCTATGAGACACACAAAATTGAGCTCAGGTGCATCCTGTTTCCATTGATCATCCTTGAGATGTTGACTGGACATGATTTGGAAAGGCACACACCTGTCTATGTAAGGTCCCACAGTTGACAGTGCATGTCAGAGCAAAAACCAAACCATGAGGTCGAAGGAATTGTCCGTAGAGCTCCAAGACAGGATTGTGTCGAGGCACAGATCTGGGGAAGGGTACCAAAAAAGTCCTGCAGTGAAGGTCCCCAAGAACACAGTGGACTCCATCATTCTTAAATGGAAGACGTTTGGAACCACCAAGACTTCCTAGAGCTGGCCACCCGCCAAAACTGAGCAATCGGGGAAGAAGGGCCTTGGTCAGGGAGGTGACCAAGAACCCGATAGTCACTCTGACAGAGCTCCAGAGTCATCTGTGGAGATGGGAGAACCTTCCAGAAGGACAACCATCTCTGCAGCACTCTTCCAATCACGCCTTTATGGTAGAGTGGCCAGACAGAAGCAACTCCTCATTAAAAGGCACTTGACAAGGCTTGGAGTTTACCAAAAGGCACCCAAAGTACTCTCAGACCATGAGAAACAAGATTATCTGGTCTGATGAAACCAAGATTGAACTCTTTGGCCTGAATCCCAAGCATCACGTCTGGAGGAAACCTGGCAGCATCCTTACGTTGAAGCATGGTGGTGGCAGCATCATTCTGTGGGGGTGTTTCAGCGGCATGGACTGGGAGACTAGTCAGGATCGAGGGAAAGATGAATGGAGAAAAGTACAGAGAAATCTTTGAAATTATTAATACATTTACAAAAATGTCTAAAAACAGTTTTAGCTTTTTCATTATGGGGAATTGTGTGTAGATTGATGAGGGGGGGGGAAACAATTGAATCAATTTTAGATTAAGACTGTAATGTGGAAAATCCCTTATCTGAATACTTTCCGAATGCACTTTATAATGTGTTGTAAATCTATTTCTATGGGCCATTAGCATGTGACTGTTTGCATGTGAATATTTTTACATAGGCAGTCTTTTCTGCAGTCCTCCCTTGTTGTTAATCACATTAGATGTCCTTTATGATCTGTCAGGTGCAATGAGGGCCGTATTGGTAGACAGTGTGAGTGCAGCACCAACGAGGTGACCAGCGAAGACCTGGATAAGAGCTGCCGTAAAGACAACGGTACAGACATCTGCAGCAACAACGGAGACTGTGTGTGTGGAACCTGTGAGTGTAAGAAGAGAGAGAACCCAGAGGAACGCTACAGCGGGATGTTCTGCGAGTGTGACAACTTCAACTGTGACCGCTCCAACAACAAACTCTGTGGAGGTACGTGAGTTCAGTTCATTGGATGATCGATAAAGATTGTGTTTGCTGTGAAATGACGGTCAAGACCTGTGGAACATCTTCCTCAGAGCACAAACTACCTCTGTGTTTGTGGCGTAATGGGTGATTTCCCAATTAAATTAGAGATCAGTTGATCAAATCAGACATCGCCTTTTACGAAATGAGATTTACCGTGTTCAATTTAGCTTAATTTCATCTCTAATCTAGAATATTATCTATAATATGAAATGATGTTTGAACTTTAGAGGATCATCTCTGACCCTGTGTGTTGTGTTCTGGCAGGACATGGTCACTGTGAGTGCAGGGTGTGTATATGTGATGCCAACTGGACAGACAGTGCCTGTGACTGTTCTCTGGACACCACGACCTGCCTGGCTTCCAACAAGCAGATCTGTAACGGACGAGGCACCTGTGAGTGTGGCGCCTGCAAGTGTACTGACCCTAAGTTCCAGGGCCCCAGCTGTGAGATCTGTCCTACCTGTCCAGGGGTCTGCACAAAAACCAAGTGAGTTGAATAAATAAATGGATGAATTGTATTTGTTTATTTTATTCTGTTTTAACTATGCAGAAAACAACAATATACAACGAGTTTATTTCCAAAACGCTATATTGAAAAAAATTCACATTTCTGTTTTTACATCAGAAATGATTCCTTATGGGTACCTTCATGTGTGTGTAAAATATTACTGTTCTCAGGTGTTTTTATTCATAGATTTTAGATGAAAAATGTAATTTTTTGTAAACCACAATGCAAATGTATGCTTTAGTCTCAGGTCCTGTCTGTCCATTGTTTAGCTGGAATGGAATGTTCGTATCCTGTATATTTGACTGTGATATGTGGTTGTCTCAACTAGCTATCTTAAGATGAATGCACTTACTCTTATCAAAAGTGACTAACAGTACCTGCTAAATGACTAAAATATCAAATGTACATTTTTTTACAGACATCTCATATTACTGTATAGATTTTTGATGTCACAAATGTATCATTTGTACAGTTCTTAAAAAAAAACATGATTATTTGTCTCTCTGAAATGAAACCATCAAGTGATAGATTTTAAACAAATACATGTATGTCATTGATCAACCCTGTGCCATGATTAAACCCTGTGCCATGATCAACCCTGTGCCACACCAATCTCTTTCAGAATTTCTTTAAACAATAAAAGCTAACGTTTCTGAAAATGTATATGTAGAATTGTGAATTGAACCGCTTTATATCCTGTATTTCCCTCTGGGATTGTTATGTGTGGATTACATAAAGGTTTGTTGTGATGGTTGAAATGAATTCTGCTTTTTTTAAATGTATTATTATTTGCGGGACCGGTTCCTTGTCTCTTTCCTCAGCCTGAATTTAATGCCTCTTAACCTTTTAAGAAGGCATGAAGAGATGTCTTCCTTTATCTGTCTTAACCTCTATTATTATTGTGACCTTTGTTTACTTTCTTCTGATAATTCCAAGAAAGGGGACCAATGAACAGTCTAGACACAACTGTGATATTTAAAACCAGTAGTGGTGGCAAGGGTACAGCATTGTCCACTACAAACACCTGCATGTGGAGTGGAACCTCAATATCCAGCTTTCTTGTATTCCAGTAGTGAATATGTCACAAGTCTAGCAAGCATCCCAATGCGAGACTACCTGCATGTGTTACTCCATCTGTACAGTTACATGTCAATGTCCTGTCTTCCACAGGGAGTGTGTTCAGTGCAGGGCCTTTGGGACGGGGGAGAAGAAGGACACGTGTGAGAGAGACTGTAGCTACTTCAACCTGATCAAGGTGAAGGACAGGGACAAGCTGCCTCAGCCAGGACAGGCCTTCCCCCTGATGCACTGTAAGGAGAGGGATGCCAACGACTGCTGGTTCTACTACACCTACGCTGTCAACAACAAGACAGAGAAGGAGGTCCATGTGGTTGAAACACTAGGTGAGAGCATATTACATACAGCCTACTATGTCATTGTGACGGAGGATATTACAGAGTGAAAAAGTAGGTTATTTGTTTGTCTATTGAGTCGTTTGTGATTAGAGCTAGGAGTTTTTGACCTGACTAGGAAAAATTCTAGTTTCAACTTGAAGTTTTTCCTGGTCAGCTTACAGGGTCAGGTAAAGTTCCTGGGCCTAGATATAATGCAAATCAGGAAGGACTTTATGGTAAATAAGCATTTGTTCTTACAGTAACTGACTTGCCTGGTTAAATAAATAAATACAAGTTGGGATAACTGAATGTTCCTGGCTGTGTGTTTCCTGCCTGTGTTGCAGAATGCCCTGCGGGCTCTGACATCATCCCCACTGAGGCTTCTGGATCCTCTGATTATGGTACATGGAGAAGACACCAGACCTAAATGACTGTATGAGGGAGCAGACTGACCTGACTTGTTACATATTAAAGGGGAATATAACCAGCACGGTAAGATGATTTTCTAAGGGAGATGATCAACCTCTGAGTCTTGGATCCTGATGTACAAATACCCCTTTTTCAGGGGATTCATTTTTTCACTTCTTTGTCATATCATTGTTTCATTCCTTCTCATTTGTCTTCACCTAGGCTTTTCATTTCATTCTCTGTTTCCTGTTCTTAATTTTCTGTCCCACTCTCTCAACCCATAGCAAGAGAATCCCATTTACAAGAGTCCTATTAATAAGTTCCAGAACCCGAACTATGGACATAAAGCTGTGGTTCTATAAGTTTATATTTACTTTCCCTCTCCTCTGTTTTACTGCATGGGTTTCCTGTTTGTTTATATGTTTGTGTTTGTCAACATACTGTAAACTGTCACTATTTCATCCATCTCATTATTTCTGGCATGCATTTGGTCTCTTTGGGCCAAATAAGACAGTTGATGAAACTGTGCAGAAAGATCCATATGAGGGGATATTAAAACCCACCATAATATCTATTGTTTTGTTGGTCAACACAAGCTGTCCCCTCTGTTAGTAGTTTAAATGGAGGTAAGTATTAACAGGTGGTCACGTGTAGGCCCAGTACACTTCAGTTTTAGTGTAGTATTTATATCATATTTAATTCTACAGTATGATGGAAATGGCATGTTGTGACTGTGACGTTTGTTGATATTTCTTTTAAAAGTGTTCCCTGGATGACAACACAAATGCTCACTCACAATGACAGCAACGTATCCAGGTGATAGCACGATCAGTTGGAAAGATCTGTCCAAAGAATGCTTCATAATCATTTGATATTCTAAATGGATGGCTCGGATTTTGCTGTGGTGTTTTTTCCAAATTAATGTGTTGCAGCTGTGTTCACACGACTGCCATGTTATGTGACAGATATAGTATGACTGACTGTACATTACAATTCTAATGTTTTCTCCTTGTTTCTCTTGTGCCTTCCAGGGCGGAAACCCTATCTACAAGCAGTGGCGACCCGTCATTCAGGGCAGGCAAGCTCCACCCGTTTGCCTATTTTGCATGTTATTTTGGCATTAATACATGTCACATATCAGTTTGCAAACAATGTACCAAAAAAGTGTCATTGAGTTAATAAAGCTGCATACAAACATGGTCTCTTTTTTGGTTTCTTGAGTAAGGCAGCTCCAAAATGTTGGTGCTTTCTGTGGTGGTACGGCAGGCAGTGGAAAATACGGAACATAGGGGTTGGTAATGTTCTCTAGTTGTGCAGTGATTGGCTCAGTGTTCTGTCACTCATGGGGACATTACGTCACCTCAAAATCTACGGGTAGAGCAAAAAAATTCAAGCCCCTTGGGTGCTGTCATAGAGTTACATTAGAAGTGCCCATCCAAGAAGGCTCAAGGTCATTGGCCACAGATAAAATGACTTCAAATCACATTACATCTACAGTAGCTTTGATTGAACTGATCATGTCAACATCCCACTTTCTAAATCTTAGCTAGCAAGCTAGCAGTCATCATCATGAATCAAGTCGACAATCAACTGGCAAAACCTTTTCAATCCTTGTCATATGAAGAGAAATAATGAAGAGAAATTAGAGATAAAACGTACATTACACAACAAGTTGGAAATTGCACATTCAACAATGAGTGGTTTGGAGGGAATCAGTGGCTAACTGCAAGCATTGCAAAGCAATGACTAGCCTGCTATTCAGTGGAGTGGGTGTGTGGTCCAATTTGGGTTTAAGGGTATCTTTTCCAAGCTTAAAGGATAAACATTCAACATTGGCATAATTGTCAATCATAGAAAACCATTGGTTGATTCTAAACTTGTCATCAGATAACATATAATGCATGAAGAAGTGCAAATAACTTTTACATGTTTTAAAAGTGATCATTGCACTATTGTGTTTCATGTTGATCAATGTAAAAGATTGTGAAATTTGTTCTGAAGACATACTGATACAAGTTAGCTTTTGAAATCACATGCCTGATGGCACAGTCAATGACATGGCACCCAACCATTGGTTGATGCATGCAATGTCTGAGCAGGGGAACAAGACCAGAGTTAACCCGGTACCTCGGTTGAACCGGAACACAGACAAATAAATAATGAACCGGAACACAGACAAATAAGGTCATCCAATGGCTGCTGCAGCTTTTCAAATCGGAACAGTGGACAAATTTCATTCAAAATCAAGCGGGAAGCCAAAGACACGTGTAGACAATTCAAACTCTCAAATCCAATGTAGGTTGGCAAGGGTACAGCACTTATCTTGGTCGTGTTCCTCTGCCCAGACATTGCTGATGCAGGTCAGATCTTACAACGCCTGGATAGGTATTTTACATATCAGCTAACATTATGTTATAGCAATGTTGTGCCAGACTGCACAGTCGATGACATGGCTCATTATCTGTTGAAAGATTCTTCAGCGTGTGTCCATCGGCGATCAACCTTTTTGCCTTGACTTGCAGTCAGCAAAAAGAAGGCGTAATAAAATAAATACTTAAACTATGTTTCCAAAACATGAATCACGAATATTTGAGAAGGGTGCAATTGCAGCCTGCATTTCTGGGCTTCATTTGTTGGCATCTGCAGGAACCCCTCTTTATACTTCTATTGGTCGAGGACTCGCCTACACAGGTGGGAGGTGGGGGCGCTCCAGTACAGTAGGTGGCGGTAATGCACCTTATCGTTGGATGCAAACTGGCGATAAACCCCACAGAAGAAGAGGCGGAGGTTGACACGGTAGCTAGCTAGCTATGACAATGGTATACAAAGGAATCTCAATTGCATACTATTCGCATCCTCTCTTCTCGCCTCCTCAAAATCCATTGGATGAGAAGGTCAGAGTGGAGGGACCTCTGGCTTTCTCATCCAATGAGCGAGGAGTATGTATTGAGAGTCTCTCAGTGTCCGTCGCCCCCACCTGTCAGGCACTGTTTTCCTGAAGTTCTGTTAACGGTGGCGAGAGCAGGTGTTCGGCAGGCGCAATAGCGAAGGAAGCTGGCCAGGACCTGCCAGAGTCGTCAATCTCGTGGCCGTATAAAGCAGGCATCGAGGCATTTAGTTACTGTTCGTTTGAACGTTAGAATTTGCAAAAGGAGTGACCTACGCGACTTTGAGCGTGGTATAATCGTCGGTGCCAGGCACGCCGGATCCAGTATCTCAGAAACAGCCGCCCTCCTGGGCTTTTCACTCATGACAGTGTCTAGTGTTTGCTGAAAATGGTGCGACAACCAAAAAACATCCAGGCTGTTCTGGAGGCAAAGAAGGGTCCGATCCTGTTGTCACGCCCTGGCCTTAGTTATCTTTGTTCTCTTTATTATTTTGGTTAGGTCAGGGTGTGACGAGGGGAGTTTGTGTGTTTTTGTCTCGTCTAGGGTGTTTGTACTGTCTAGGGGGGTTTTGTAGAGTTATGGGGTTGTGTTCATTGTAGGTGTTTATGTAAGTCTATGGTTGCCTAGATTGGTTCTCAATTAGAGGCAGGTGTTCATCGTTGTCTCTGATTGGGAACCATATTTAGGCAGCCATGTTCTTTGGGTATTTTGTGGGTGATTCTGTGTCAGTGTTTGTGCCACACGGGACTGTTACGGTTTGTTCACGTTTATTGTTTTTGTATTGGTGTTCATTGTTCAGTGTTCTATATTAAAACATGGATACCTACCACGCTGCGTATTGGTCTGATCCTTGTTACACCTCTTCAGACGAAGAAGAGGAAAACAGCCGTGACACCGGTACTATTCTGAACAAAAATATAAGCGCAGCATGCAACAATTTCAAAGATTTTGCTGAGTTATCCCCCCCCTAGAAATCAGTCAATTTAAATGAATAAATTATGCCCTAATCTATGGATTTCCCATGTCTGGGCATGAGCGCAGCCATCGGTGGGCCTAGGAGGGCATAGGCCCACCCACTAGGGAGCCAGACCCAGCCAATCAGAATTTGTTTTTTTTCCCACAAAAGGGCTTTAATACAGACAGAAATACTCCTCATTACAGACAGAAATACCACCCCCCCGAGAGACGCGATAGTCCAGCGTCCCATTGTGACATAGGTACCAGCTCTTAGACCACCATCTTTGGGGGACGCACAGCCCGAACACCCACCTCCCCCCAATTAGCCTACCAACCAACAAATCTACCGGTACACATCTATTCATTTGAATGTGTTGACAGTTGGAGAAATTAAATGAGCTGCACTGACAATTCGAAAAGTATGAACGCCAAGGGTCCAATATTCTAGAAGACTGCTGTGCTTACACACCTTTGTTACTCTGATTAGACCCTTAAGACTGATCCACACTGCCAAAAGCAACACGTACGTCACTGTGGGGGCTTGAGTCTACTGAATGTCTTTCTGTATATGTTTCTCATGATTTCCATGTGATTGTGACCTGGGTCATCGACAATTGCCTCTGTAGTAGTTTGGCTTCAAAATCCAGACAAGATGGCAGGTATTAATTTGTGTTTTTACGATACAAAAAGTAGGATTAAGAATAGACCAACTAAATCAGGACTTTTCAAAAAGCAACAATAACTTGGCATATGTTGCTGTTCCCCTGTGCAATGACTGAAAGGGCCACAAGGAGGCTCAAGGGAGTAGAAACATGTAAGCTTAGAGGGAAAATGTTAAACAACTATATCATTACATTTTTGCCTTTGACTCATTCACTATTACGCAATGCTGAATTGCAGCTCATAATAATCTGTGCATATACTGTAGGTGTGAATTTGCACTGGTGATAAATTAGATATGATAATATGGATATAGATAAGACTCAAACTAAATTCAGAAAAAAAAGAAATGTCCCTTTTTCAGGACCCTGTCTTTCAAAGATAATTTGTAAAAATCCAAATAACTTCACAGATCTTCATTGTAAAGGGTTTAAACACTGTTTCCCATGCTTGTTCAATGAACCATAAACAATTAATGAACATGCACCTGTGGAACGGTCGTTAAGACACTAACAGCTTACAGACAGTAGAAAATTAAGGTCACAGTTATGAAAACAAAGAACACTAAAGAGGCCTTTCTACTGATTCTGAATAACACCAAAAGAAAGATTCCCAGAGTCCCTGCTCATCTGCGTGAACGTGCCTTAGGCATGCTGCAAGGAGGCATGAGAACTGCAGATGTGGCCAAGGCAATAAATTGCAATGTCCGTAATGTGAGACGCCTAAGACAGCGCTACAGGGAGACAGGACGGACAGCTGATCGTCCTCGCAGTGGCAGACCACGTGTAACAACACCTGCACAGGATCGGTACATCGGAACATCACACCTGCGGGACAGGTATAGTATGGCAACAACAACTGACCGAGTTACACCAAGAACGCACAATCCCTCCATCAGTGCTCAGACTGTCCTCAATAGGCTGAAAGAGGCTGGACTGAGTGCTTGTAGGCCTGTTGAATGGCAGGTCCTCACTAGACATCACCGGCAAAAAGTGCTCTTCACTGACGAGTCGCGGTTTTGTCTCATAAGGGGTGATGGTCGGATTTGTGTTTATCGTCGAAGGAATGAGCATTACAGCGAGGCCTGTACTCTGGGGCGGGATCGATTTGGAGGTGGAGGGTCCGTCATGGTCTGGGGCAGTGTGTCACAGCATCATCGGACTGAGCTTATTGTCATTGCAGGCAATCTCAACTCTGTGCATTACAAGGAAGACATCCTCCTCCCTCATGTGGTACCCTTCCTGCAGGCTCATCCTGACATGACCAGCATGACAATGCCACCAACCATACTGCTCGTTCTGTGCGTGATTTCCTGCAAGACAGGAATGTCAATGTTCTGCCATGGCCAGCAAAGAGCCCGGATCTTAATCCCATTGAGCACGTCTGGGACCTGTTGGATCAGAGCGTGAGGGCTAGGGCCATTCCCCCCAGAAATGTCGGGGAACTTGCAGGTGCCTTGGTGGAAGAGTGGGGTAACATCTCACAGCAAGAACTGGCAAATCTGGTGCAGTCCATGAGGAGGAGATGCACTGCAGTACTTAATGCAGCTGGTGGCCACACCAGATACTGACTGTTACTTTTCACCCCCCCCCCCCCCCCCCCCTTTGTTCAGGGGCACATTATTCAATTTCTATTAGTCTCATGTCTGTGGAACTTGTTCAGTTTATGTCTCAGTTGTTGAATCTTGTTCTAATCATACAAATATTTACACATGTTAAGTTTGCTGAAAATAAACGCAGTTGACAGTGAGAGGATGTTTCTTTTTTTGCTGAGTTCATAAGAAGGAAATGAGAGCCAATCTTCATGTCTGCATACCATATAGCTTCAGGCATAGATTGTTTCCCAGCTCAATCCTTGGCCTGCGAACTTGGCCACAGGTACTAAACACCTGGCAGTTCTTATGAGTGTGCTTGCTTGGCTTTAGCTGATAACAGATACTGCCTGGGGTTCATTTTCTATCTATTTATCCTGTATTTTGTTTGGAAGAAAGTTCCACAAGGCCTACTGTTTAGATATATAAATACAATCAAGACCCAATAATGTTCTTGATGAAAGGAAATCTGATGACCAACACTTGATTACAAAACATACACGATAATATCCATCCCCTTGTAGTTGAATAAAGTTTTATAAAGAGTTGTATAAATGATTCTCTAATGTGACTAAAATTCTGTACAGTACAACATTTCCACAGTTGTGAATTATTATCATAGTTATTCAAGAGCCAGGAAGGATAAGGTCAACATCTGGAATTGGGAGTGGACAATATGTACTGTAGAGTAGTTGCATGATTGGGCCAGGGGAATACAATATGCCAGTGATTAAGGAACTGTAATGACCCTGATGAGAGTGCTGAATGAAAATAAAGAAGAAGAACAACATTCCTCTGGAAATAGATCCCAGGGATTAACCTCTATGGGATCAGTCTAAAACGTTGCACCTACACTGCTTCCATCTAGTTGCCAAAATCTCAATTGCGCCTGGGCTGGAATAATACATTATGGCCTTTCTCTTGCATTTCAAAGGTACAAAAAAAATATTTTAAAAAACGTGTTTTTGCAACAGGCAGTTAGATTAGGGTATGTCATTTTCGGTGAACATTGAAAAAAAGGGTCCGATCCTTAAGAGGTTTTAAACAGGAAAAGTCAAGCTACCAGGACTGATGTTTTGGTTGTTTGCAGGGGCGTACTTAGTGATTTGGAGGCTCCAGTCAGAGGCCAGTCTGACGCCCACCCCACCCCTCCTATTGGTGCTCATACAATATATGGGTTCCCAAACAATATATGGGTTTTATAGTGAAGACATGTAAAATTGTATTACCTTTTAAGAACACAACCAGTCATGATGTTTTCAGCTGACTGTCAAACAAATCCCTTCAAAAAGTAGGTTACCTTTGCACGTTCATCCAAATAATTCCAGCATCCGAACAACTTTCACAAGTGGCTGAAACTGTCTTACTGGAGAAAGCATCCGAGCGAGCAAAACAGCGTCTTTCTGCCTTACTAGGACTATATGTAACCCATGTATATTTACATTTTAGTCATTTAATAGATGCTCTTATCCAGAGCAACTTACAGTTAGTGATATGCCATACTCTTTTTGGCCAGACAGCATCCAATACATGGGTGACACATACATGTCTCTTACCTTAACGACGATGGCAGTATTATCAGCAGCAACTGTCTTTTTACCAGAGAAATGCGTATCGCATCCTCTAAGGGCCCGAGGCTGGGTTTCTTCTAAGCTAGCATATGGAATTGTTTTAAGATGGTCATTTGAAAAATCATTTAGCTATTTGATTTTGAACTCCTATAGGTATATAAATAAATATATATATAAAAAACTATTTGATAAAACATTGATTTTGGCCTTACTGATATTAGCCCATAGAAATGCATTGAATAACAGATTAATACATGGAAAAACAGAAATTTGTCTGAAATGAAATCAAAAGGAACTATGTTTTGAAGTTTCTGTCTTATATCTGAGAGATATAAGAAAAATCTGGGAAATAAAATAAAAAATTCAGTGGAATTACCTGTATACCTTTTACGTGGGAATGCCCTGTACCGGATACCTTCAGACTAGAGGTAACCCGGTATATGTACACACAGTACAAATATACACACAGTACAAATCTTTTTAAAAGTGACCAAGATTGAGCAATAAAGTCAGGGACTTATTTCCATTGTGGTCCCTCAAACGGAGAACACCGTCGTGTTCATGAGAGTTTCACCTTTCCATAGAGTAGAGAAGACCAATTTTCGGGAATGTCACCCTGTCTGACAAGCCGGTTGTCACTAGTTACCACAGCCACAAAATATATTGACTTTGGCCATATTGTAAAAAAAAATTCTCAAGCAGAGAATATATATATATACTGTATATATATTTTTTCCCAGCTCAGGAGGCTCCTTGATGATGTGAGGCCTGAGGGATGCACTTTTGCCTAATGGTAAATCCGCCCGTGGTTGTTTGACTGGAAAGTTTACCAATGTCTTCCATCCTGAAGAATAAATATTTTGTTAATAAAGAAAAATGTATTAAATACAAGAAATATAGTTGAATACAAAATAACTTTCTTGCTTGCATTTTATTTTGTTCAAATCCAACAAAAACACATTTGGTAAGGAGCAAGGTGACCAGTCAAAGTAATTTTTTCTAACATAAACAAATGAAAGTGGTGATTGAACAGTGAAAAGAGGCTGGACTGGGTTCAAACCCAAAACCATGCAGAACAGGAGTAAAATTACAGGTAGCCTATTAAGTTGTTGTGTGAGAGTGAGTAGTCCAAATATAAGAAAGAATGAATCGCCCTTTGATTCTTTATGCAATGAGGTTTTCTGTAAAGCACAAACAGTGTCTTTGTGTCCCATTCAGACCTGGGCAGCTTCAATGGAGCCTGTGTGGGTACACCCTAACCAGACTCTAACATCCACATGGAAACTGTCGTCAACCCCTCAGTCAGTCCACTCAGCAATATGTATTATAGTAGTACTAGATGTCAGCAATTCTCCCAAGAACCTCTTGCAAAGTCATTTTAAAAAGCATACAATGTCCATTAAAAAGAGGGTAACCAATAAGGGATACAGACTGAACATGACCCTAAAAGGAAACACATCACAAACCCATCCATACATGACAAATGTATCTGATAAGAAGAGGCTATTCCAGTGTTAGCTTTGGTAGAACGTTCATTATTCTCGTACATGTCATAATGTTCACTGTAATATCATATGGGCGTATCTTAAACTCATGACGTCATATGGAATTTCCTGTGGGGGCGGAGCTTAGCTTCAGCGGAGAGTACTGCGGACTAATTTTGAAAATAAAATAAATTCACGCGGCCAGGGGAATATGCTAAATATATATATATTATATTATATATATATATATATTACATACGCCAACACTTTTTTACAACTGAATAGTAAACTTTTAATTTTTCCCTTTCTCAATGAAGTAACTGAATAAGGAGTGACCCGCGGGGGAGTGATTTGACCGTGACTTTTCGCGGAGGAGAAAGCTGTTACCAACAAAGCAATTGCTGCTGTGTCTACGGTGTTTAGCGGATCACAACGGGGATTTTTAAGAGCATACATTTACGTATGTTGCCTCGGAAATAAGTCACGCCGATAAGGTAAATATTTATATTTTGATAATTGTATGAATCCTGTTTTTCATCCGTTCTTGATTACTCTCCAATAAGTCTATGAATTTTCCACATGAGTGAAGGACTTTTATGATGGATATTTTAAGGACAGTTCGACATTTACTGGTGGTGGTGTCAAAAAAAAACACCCCTGTCAAGAGGTCTTCATGGATCCACCTGTACCCGGATACCCGGGACATGAGCGGGTCCGGGTCCAGAATTATAAATATTGTCACAGGTCTGGATCGGATCTGATATGATTGTCATGGGTCTTGGGTATATATAATTTTAACTGACTTGTCCGAAAGGACCCATACACATTGGAACTTGACTGCCGCAGTAGAGAGGGAGTAGTGATCGATGGCTCTTTTTGAAAGTATCTTTTTGGTGAACGTCTTCACCGCATTTCCTTTGGCTCCCAGATTTGCATACTCCTACTACTGCTTTTTAGGCTCAAAAGTTTTTTCTGCAGATAAATTACAAAATAATTTCCTAAAGAGGGTGAATCCTCACTGCAGAAACAATAAACAGCGGGGAGAGCTTGTCAATCTGGCCCACAGTGATATTTACAGTGCGTAAAAGTAATTTGCATGCCATCTAATCATTTGGCCAGGTAAAAATGTACATTGGAGATTTACATTTTATTCATGGTTCTATGTAGATTTTTAAGAATTTTGAACAAAGAGCTGTTTGGGATCCAAATGAACCAGGTCTTCTACTCGAACAAAGCCAAATGTTTCGGATCACCTAAAAGACTCAGAAGGCCCATTGCTAAGAGAGAGAGAGAAATAAATTGTATCATTTATGCTACTGCTCTTGCTTTTCAGGAAAGTGGCGCATGTACAGTTGAAGTCGGAAGTTTACATACACCTTAGCTAAATACATTTACACTCAGTTTTTCATAATTCCTGACATTTAATCTGAGTAAAAATTCCCTGTTTTAGGTCAGTTAGGATCACCACTTTATTTTAAGAATGTGAAATGTCAGAATAATAGTAGAGAGAATTATTTATTTCAGCTTTTATTTCTTTCATCACATTCCCAGTGGGTCAGAAGTTTACATACACTCAATTAATATTTGGTACCATTGCCTTTAAATTATTTAAGTTGTGTTAAAGATTTCGGCTAGCCTTCCACAAGCCTCCCACAATAAGTTGGGTGAATTTTGGCCCATGCCTCCTGACAGAGCTGGTGTAACTGAGTCAGGTTTGTAGGCTTCCTTGCTTGCACAAGCTTTTCCATTTCTGCCCATAAATTCTCTATAGGATTGAGGTCAGGGCTTTGTGATGGCCACTCCAATACCTTAACTTTGTTGTCCTTAAGCGATTTTGCCACAACTTTGGAAGTATGCTTGGGGTCATTGTCCATTTGGAAGACTAATTTGCAACCAAGCTTTAACTTCCTGATTGATGTCTTGATGTTGCTTCAATATATCCACATAATTTTCCTCCTCATGATGCCATCTAGTTTGTGAAGTGCACCAGTCCTTCCTGCAGCACAGCACCCCCACAACATGTTGCTACCACCCCCGTGCTTCACGGTTGGGATGTTGTTCTTCGGCATGCAAGCCTCCCCTTTTTTCCTCCAAACATAACGATGGTCATTATGGCCAAACAGTTCTATTTTTGTTTCATCAGACCAGAGGACATTTCTCCAAAAAGTACAATCTTTGTCCCCATGTGCAGTTGCAAACCATAGTCTGGCTTTTTTATGGCAGTTTTGGAGCACTGGCTTCTTACTTGTTGAGTGGCCTTTCAGGTTATGTCAATATAGGACTCGTTTTACTGTGGATATAGATACTTCTGTACCTGTTTCCTCCAGCATCTTCACAAGGTCCTTTACTGTTGTTCTGGGATTGATTTGCACTTTTCGCACCAAAGTACGTTCATCTCTAGGAGACACAACGCGTCTCCTTCCTAAGCGGTATGACAGCTGCGTGGTCCCATGGTGCTTATACTTGCGTACTATTGTTTGTACAGATGAACGTGGTACCTTCAGGCGTTTGGAAATTGCTCCCAAGGATGAACCAGACTTGTGGAGGTCTACAATCTCTTTTCTTTTTTCTGAGGTCTTGGCCAATTTCTTTTGATTTTCCCATGATGTCAAGCAAAGAGGCACTGAGTTTGAAGGTAGGTATTGAAATACTTCCACAGATACACCTCCAATTGACTCAAATGATGTCAATTAGCCTATCAGAAGCATCTAAAGCCATGACATAATTTTCTGGAATTTTTCAAGGTTTTTAAAGGCACAGTCAATTTGTGTATGTAAACTTCTGACCCACTGGAATTGTGATACAGTGAAATAATCTGTCTGTAAACAATTGTTGGAAAAATGACTTGTGTCATGCACAAAGTAGATGTTCTAACCGACTTGCCAAAACTATAGTTTGTTAACAAGAAATTTGTGGAGTGGTTAAAAAACAAGTTTTAATGACTCCAACCTAAGTGTATGTAAACTTCCGACTTCAACTGTAGCTTGTTGTTGGCCAATCATAAGTCATCAAAGTGGAAGTAGGCTACAGCCGTGTGTGGCAAAAGATAGGAGATATCTAATCAATGGAAGATGGGATTAAAATGATTGAATTAAAAGTTAAAGGAGGAGGATAGGTTACAACGAACAAGAGCGAACAGGTAGGCTTCTACTTAATATTCTGAATGGAGTTGTTGTTTGTAAATGTGTAGCACGAGAAAGCACATGAGGCCTCAATTAGCCTAGCTAGCTTAACTGGCTTCTCTCAGTTTGATGCAGTCAAGACAGGTACTACGTAATCATATTGGATGATAAATAACCTAGCTATGGCAGCTATTATTCTACTATAGTGCGAGTCGGCTTGGTTGTTTGCTGTCTCTCCCTCCCTTCTCCATGTCACTTACTCACAGTAGTAGCTGAAAACACTATATTTTTGGTTATGGGAAATATATTTCACAGCGGTTTAGATGGTACAATGATTCTCTACACCAGTGGTTCCCAAACTTTTTATAGTCCCATACCCCTTCAAACATTCAACCTCCAGCTGCGTACCCCCTCCAGCACCAGGGTCAGCGCATTCTCAAATGTTGTTTTTTGCCATCTTTGTAAGCCTGCCACACACACACTATACAATACATTTATTAAACATAAGAATGAGTGTGAGTTTTTGTCACAACCCGGCTCGTGGAAAGTGACAAAGAGCTCTTATAGGACCAGGGCACAAATAATAATATAATAATCAATATTTTTGCTCTTTATTTAACCATCTTATATATAAAACTTTATTTGTTCATCGAAAATGGTGAATATCTCACCACAGGTTAATGAGAAGGGTGGCTTGAAAGGATGCACATAACTCTGCAATGTTGGGTTGTATTGGAGAGTCTCAGTCATAAATAATTTTCCACACACAGTCTGTACCTGTATTTAGTTTTCATGATAGTGAGGGCCGAGAATCCTCTCTCACATAGGTAAGTGGTTGCAAAGGGCATCAGTGTCTTAACAGCACAATTTGCCAAGGCATGATACTCTGAGCGCAGCCCAATCCAGAAATCTGGCAGTGGCTTCTGATTAAATTCTATTTTCTCAGAACCGCTTGTTGCATCTTCGATGAGGCTCTCATGTTCAGATATCAGTAAGTGGACTAGAGGCAGGGCATGAAAGGGATAACGAATCCAGTTGTTTGTGTCATCCGTTTTAGGAAAGTACCTGTGTAATTGCTTCGCTATATCACATTTGACATTGTCCGTAAGCTTGAGTTCATTTGCACACAAAAAATCAAACCTGTGTGTTGTCCTTGTTAATGCAGACATAGAAGAGCTCCAACTTCTTAATCATAGCCTCAATTTTGTCCCGCACATTGAATATAGTTGCAGAGCGTCCCTGTAATCCTAGATTCAGATTCAGGCGAGAAAAAACATCACCCAGATAGGCCAGTCGTGTGAGAAACTCGTCATCATGCAAGCGGTCAGACAAGTGAAAAACTTTAAGCTCGTCTCTCAATTAAAAAAATGTGTCAATACTTTGCCCCTTGATAACCAGCGCATTTCTGGATGTTGTAAAAGCGTTACATGGTCGCTGCCCATATCATTGCATAGTGCAGAAAATACACAAGAGTTCAGGGGCCTTGCTTTAACAAAGTTAACCATTTTCACTGTAGTGTCCAAAACGTCTTTCAAGCTGTTGGCAGCAAGAGCCTCTCGGTGGATGCTGCAGTGTACCGAAGTGGCGTCGGGAGCAACTGCTTGCATGCGCGTTACCACTCCACTATGTCTTCCTTCATGGCTTTTGCGCCATCAGTACAGATACCAACACATCTTGACCACCAAAGTCCATTTGATGTCACAAAGCTGACCAGTACTTTAAAAATATCCTCTCCTGTTGTCCTGGTTTCCAGTGGTTTGCAGAAGAGGATGTCTTCCTTAATTGACCCCCCCATAAACGTAACAGACATGTACTAGGAGCTGTGCCAGGCCTGCCACATCTGTTGACTCATCCAGCTGTAATGCATAGAATTCACTGGCTTATATGCAAAGCAGTAATTGTTTCAAAACATCTCCTGCCATGTCACTGATGCGTCGTGAAACAGTGTTGTTTGATGAAGGCATTGTCTGTATAGTTTTTTTCAGTCAGTAAAAACAAATACATATTCACACAGCACAAAGATTTTTTAAAGTGACCGGCATTGCACTATAAAGCCGGGGACTTATTTCCATTGTGGTCCCTATTTTTCTTTTTTTTCTTTACATAAATACACAAGACAATAATACAGATACAGACACATTATGGAGATACAGACAAAAAAAGGTTATTCTGTTCACACATTAGCCAGCTTTTGACATTCTTTTTAAAAGTGGTTATGTTTGGCTTTGAGTTGATGTGGTAGTTTGTTCCACTCAACAGCGCCGGGATATAAAAATGTGTTCTTACCAGATAGATTCTTATATTTAAAACAGAGAATATTAGAGGCTCTGGCTCTGGTGTTATGCTGGTGGACATCTTTAACAAATGAAAAATAGTTGGATAGGTACCTAGGGGCTGAGTCCATGATAATTCTGTGGACCAAACCAAGTTGAATTAATGCTATCCTTTTTTCCCACAGATAGCCAGCCTAGCTGCTTAAAACGCTCAATCTCCAGATGAGTATGAGGGGGAAGTTTACGTACAATTCTTACAAGCTTGTTTTGGCTGGTCTGTAGCTTATTCTTTAGACGTTTGGGTCTGCTGGTGAACCATGATAGGCAGGCATAATCAAAGTGACACTGGACTAGCACACCTGCCAGAGTCTTTAGGGTGTCTATAACTATTGGCGACAGATTTTCATGCGAATATTCCAAAAATATGCAAAAAATATATATAAAAAAAACAATATGCACATTTTCCCATCGGAGTTGTGTTTCCATCTTAAGTCTGTGCATAAATACATAGTACACATATACACTGCTCAAAAAAATAAAGGGAACACTTAAACAACACAATGTAACTCCAAGTCAATCACACTTCTGTGAAATCAAACTGTCCACTTAGGAAGCAACACTGATTGACAATAAATTTCACATGCTGTTGTGCAAATGGAATAGACAAAAGGTGGAAATTATAGGCAATTAGCAAGACACCCCCAATAAAGGAGTGATTCTGCAGGTGGTGACCACAGACCCCTTATCAGTTCCTATGCTTCCTGGCTGATGTTTTGGTCACTTTTGAATGCTGGCGGTGCTCTCACTCTAGTGGTAGCATGGGACGGAGTCTACAACCCACACAAGTGGCTCAGGTAGTACAGCTCATCCAGGATGGCACATCAATGCGAGCTGTGGCAAGAAGGTTTGCTGTGTCTGTCAGCGTAGTGTCCAGAGCATGGAGGCGCTACCAGGAGACAGGCCAGTACATCAGGAGACGTGGAGGAGGCCGTAGGAGGGCAACAACCCAGCAGCAGGACCGCTACCTCCGCCTTTGAGCAGGAGGAGCACTGCCAGAGCCCTGCAAAATGACCTCCAGCAGGCCACAAATGTGCATGTGTCAGCATATGGTCTCACAAGGGCTCTGAGGACCTCATCTCGGTACATAATGGCAGTCAGGCTACCTCTGGCGAGCACATGGAGGGCTGTGCGGCCCCACAAAGAAATGCCACCCCACACCATGACTGACCCACCGCCAAACCGGTCATGCTGGAGGATGTTGCAGGCAGCAGAACGTTCTCCACGGCGTCTCCAAACTCTGTCACGTCTGTCACATGTGCTCATGTGCTCAGTGTGAACCTGCTTTCATCTGTGAAGAGCACAGGGCGCCAGTGGCGAATTTGCCAATCTTGGTGTTCTCTGGCAAATGCCAAACGTCCTGCACGGTGTTGGGCTGTAAGCACAACCCCCACCTGTGGACGTCGGGCCCTCATACCACCCTCATGGAGTCTGTTTCTGACCGTTTGAGCAGACACATGCACATTTGTGGCCTGCTGGAGGTCATTTTGCAGGGCTCTGTCAGTGCCCCAGTCCTGCTCCTCCTTGCACAAAGGCGGAGGTAGCGGTCCTGCTGCTGGGTTGTTGCCCTCCTACGGCCTCCTCCACGTCTCCTGATGCTTTTATGTGTGGTATCATTGTTAGTTAGCCTGTTGCGGATCTGGACAAACGATCCACTGTTAAAATATTTTATCAAGGTTTAAGATAAATGATTAAATAATTCTACTCGGAAACTTAACCATTAGGATTAGAGGTTATGTAGCATGGACAAGGGGTAATTAAAAATGATAACCATTGGTGAAGAAAGGAGTGTATGTGTGTGCCGAAAGAAAGCAAAGAGACTCCTTAACCAATGTTTGAACCGACCCAGCTGTAACTCTGGGGAGATAAGATAAGACAGGGAGAGCCCCTCCAGGTTTCCCGTATCTGGGGGGGACAGGAACTGTCAGCTGAGTGGTAATAAACTGTGGTGAGACTTCAGGGGGAAATCCCATATATTAGTGTGTATGTATGTGTGTAGGTTAAGAGCAAAGTATAAAAGGAACGTTTTTGTATATGCACGGGAGAGATCTCGCAAATACATTTGTATCTGACTAATTGTGAGATGGGAATTCTGTCTGTTTCATTTACACCAGAACTTTACACCCTCTGGGTTTCAGACCTTAAAAGATCATTGCAATTTATGAACATTAATTACTAAATTAGATAACATCCACCTACCACTATTGTGGTAGGATGGCAGGTAGCCTAGCGGTTAGAGCGTTGTGCCAGTAGCCAACAAGGTGAACAAATCTGTCTGTGCCCTTGAGCAAGGCACCTAACCCTAATTGCTCGCCTACGTCGCTCTGAGTAAGAGTGTCTGCTAAATGACAATACGTATAAATGTATTGTCACTATGACTGGTGGATAGAGGGCAGGATAGAGAGTTAGATTGGTAGATTGTGGTATAGTAAAAGTTAGCATGCGGAAAAGCGTAGTGCATAAGGGGCCTTGATATAGGGGGAGACACATTCAAGCAGATGAGGAAATTTGGTTAGGATGGAAGAAATTATAGAGTAAAACCTGCAAAAGAGCAAATGTAAACCAGGGCGGAAAAAAACACTGTGCCCAATAAAATAAAAAAACACACAACCCTCCTCAAATTTAAAAAAGAGTTTGACAAATTAAATGTATTTGTAAAGCCCTTTTTACATCAGCCGATGTCACAAAGTGCTATACAGAAACCCAGCCTAAAGCCCCAAACAGCAAGCAATGCAGGTGTAGAAAGCAACCCTCCCGTATTTTGGACACCTCCACCCCAGTAAATGTCAAACCGTCCCTTATCCAGATTTCTAGATTTTCACAGACAGAGACAGTAGGATCTTGGCAGTCTTCAAACTTGGACCAGAATAAATATTTTGAGCGGAAAGGAGAGGGAATATTTGTTCCAGATGGATCTCAATCTGTCTTCTTTTTGAGCGTTGATGGAAAGGTTGAAATTTCATAATCGCTAGTACAGATAAATATTGTTTGGGACAAGATATTGTTTTTAAATAGTGTTCTGAACTTTATTTAATCTGACGATTTTGCTTTATTTTTCCTATTCAACAACAAACATGTAATTGTCATGTTTCCTGTAATGTTGATGTTGGATGTTTTTGTAGATGTGTTGCCTAGGTTACCTTGCTTGAGACCCTACAGTGGGCTCAACTCTAGGGCCACAGGTCTATAATAGATTATAAACACTATAATTGGTCACGGTTGAGGGATGAAGAAATCAGCTCCTTGGAATCTTATACAAGTTGGTCTGTGTCAAATTGACAATAAGGATGCTATGGACTAAAGACATGCAGCTGCACCTCTCTGATTCAGAGTGGTTGGGTTAAATGCTGAAGACACATTTCAGTTTAAGTCATTCAGTTATACAACTGACTAGGTATCCCCCCTTTCCCTTTCTGTTTATGGTCATCATCACTTTAATGTTTGGTGGTGTTGATCCTTGAAAGAGAGGTTTGTGTGTGCTGAATAGATGTGTGTGGGTGGGGGGAGTAATCGTGTTGATGAGGTGTGTTGGGGTCATGACCTAAAGATAACATCAGGGCTAGGTCCCAAAGAACAACACAGCCTCTCTCTTTCTCTCCCTCTCTCTCCCTCTCTCTCGCTCTCTCTCTCCCACTCTTCCACCTGATAAAGTCAATGTAATTTTATTTGATCGCCCACCAATCCCGTCTGCTCACAAACACTGTAGCGTCTGGCTTGCAGACATCAATAGCCCTTTATAATGTCAATATCCAGGGAGAATAGAGATGTACACAGCAGAAGTCGTCCCCCAGAAGAAGTCATCCATTTATTCTCAGGGAAGATATAATGTGTGTCCGTTTTCAATAACCTTGTAAATACGGGCGTCCGAGTCGAGCTGACTTCTCAGTGTTGCTAGAGTTTAATTAAGGGGATAGAGCTGTGGGACGGATGGAGGGAGAGTGGAAGGAGCGATGAGGAGAAGGGGGGGTAGGGCTAATTGAGGGAGAAGAGGAGACGTTTTGTGTGTGTGTGTGTGTGTGTGTGTGTGTGTGTGTGTGTGTGTGTGTGTGTGTTAGGAGGTAGGAGACGGTAGGTCGGATACGCTATGTTGGGGAGTTACCAGCTGAATGGATGTGACCTCCAACCCCAGATAACAGCTGTTGAAGAGCTGGCTTCTCATCTGATTGACAGGAGACCCCACCCTGCCGTTCTGGGGGACGTGTGTCTGTTTGACACAGACCATATGTGTTCTCCTGTCCCTCTGTGGCGGAAGTGATGAATCGGCTGTTACTCAAACACATTGTTTGTACTGAACGGGGCGATTTGTGTAGAAAACAAGTAGTACAATGACTGCCTGTTACAACCATTATGTTACCCTGACACACAACAAGGAGTAGTATGAGCCCGTAACAAAGAGAGGCTACAGATGATCACAGTGTGGTTATCACGTTTTGTTTGTCAGTAAATCCCTGTCTGCTCTAACTAGCACATCATGGAATTCCCTCAGGACTTTCCTCAACCGTGTGAGAGTGGAAAAATAAGAGCTCATAATTAGACCTCATCCTGATTATCACAAGATTATTCCAGTCTAATTCTGAAATCATCTTGTGCTGATGTTAGGAATAAAATGTGCTCTATTTCAATGTACAGCGCCAGTCAAAAGTTTGGACACACCTACTCATTCCAGGTGTTTCTTTAATTTTTACTATTTTCTACATTGTAGAATAATAGTGAAGACATTAAAACCTGTGGCGGTCCTCATGAGAGCCAGTTTCACTATTTCATAGTGTTGATGTCTTCACTATTATTCTACAGTGAGTGGGTGTGTCCAAACGTTTGACTGGTGCTGTATATGAATGAGATAAAGCAATGTAAACATTATAGTCATTGATTACTGTGTTAAGCACATAGGATTACATGTAGTCTTGAATTATAGGATCTCTATGGTCAAGCCTATATCAGATTCAGTTTCAGTCTTTCAGAAGTCTCTGTTGTCGGGGATGGAGTTGTCATTCTTTAAGTTGAAATTGCTTTGGGTTTTGGTTAGACCTGCTCAGTAGTTTATATAGAGGTTTGCCCTCCCACTCCCCTCTCCCCTCAGACTCAGAGGCACTTTGTGATTTCATGACAACTCCAAGTCCAGGTCTAAAAACAGCATCAAATCCACACACAGGAATGTGCTTTTGACCGGAGCCGATAGGAGTGCCATTTGTTTAGTTTAGGTCACCTCTGCAATGCTACAAGAGGTTGGTGTTGAAAACGGGACAAACTTGGTAAATAGTAGATTGGGATGATCTGAGGAGGCTGACAATGAAGATTGTTTTTTGGGCCCCGAGTGAAGCTTTTATTACTGTGTTTACTGTAAAGACAGCCGGCAAACTGTGTTTACAAAAGAAAGTAACGAATTGGTCGTTGCAACAAAGGGACATACACTACCGGTCAAAAGTTTGGACACACCTACTCATTCAAGGGTTTTTCTTTATTTTTACTATGTTCTACATTGTAGAATAATAGTGAAGACATCAAAACTATGAAATTACACATATGGAATCATGGAGTAACCCAAAAAGTGTTAAACAAATTCAAATATACTTTATATTTGAGATTCTTCAAAGTAGCCACCCTTCGCCTTGGTGACAGCTTTGCACACTCTTGGCATTTTCTCAACCAGCTTCATAAGCTAATCACCTGGAATGCATTTCAATTAACATGTGTACCTTGTTAAAAATGATTGTGAACCCAATTGTGGTTTGTAACTACTATGATGTCCTATTGTAGCCTATTCAATTGCAGACACTTTGTTACCACATTTCGAGCTTGAATCACTTAACAATTCATAAAGAAAATTGATATCAGTAAAAACACCATAACTATTTGATAGGTTACTTATGTGAACTTTCATTATCCTCCCTCATGAAAATAGAAAATATCTAAAAGATACTTTGTTGGTTTTTGGTAATGGAATTTCAAGGCACAAGGCAATGTTTGTTAAACTTACAGAATGCAGAAAAAATGATCCAAAACTAAATATAAGTGTTGATGTTTCTGGTAGATGTTTTCTAAGACCCCTTTTCCATCTGTTTAACCAGGAATCAAAGTCTTTGCTTATTCCACATTTTTGCCATGGAAAATGGTTGAACAATTTATATATGCCTTAATTTCTCAAAAAAATATAGACTCTTAGCTTCATTTGACACCCAATTTGACATGCTCCTATAAACTTCCCCTTGGTGCTCATGGGTCCTTTTACATGGAAATGAACTTATTTCCCCAACGATCCCTGGAGAAAGTAGTCTAGTAATGACTGCTTACTGTTTTCTGCCTGCAGAGATTTCACCCTGCTGTTGGAGGCAGAAATGGAGACCCTCTTGTTCAAGTGTTGAGCCTGCAACCTAATGCCAATTTTACCGTGTTAACCGGCCTAAAGGTGTCCACAGCTGACCCTAACAAGCTGATGACTGTAGTATTACAAGTCTGATTAGAACACTACTTTGACTTGGCTGTCAGGAGAAAGCCAAGCAGTAAGTTCTCAACTTAGACCTAATAGAGTGAGTTGAGTTTTCACATGGGCTGCGTTCTGTAGGCCTAACACTTGTGGCATGTTCGCTTCTGTTGAACAGCTTGACTGTTTTGTACTCTGTTCATTTGTTTGCACTCAATGTAGACGTCACAATGCCCTTAGTGAAAGTATCTTTGCCCTCAAAGGCTCACGTAACACAGAACTTCTGTTATTACTGGTAATAGACAGCTTTAGTAAATGAGTCCGTAGCTTAACTGGGAGCACGGTAGTGGGCAGTTAGCAGACTTTCCTACAGCAGGCTGAGGGACCTCATTAAAGCCCTGAGCGTCTGTGTTGATCCTACTCCAACACCAAGGCTCTGGGAGCCTGATCAATCACTTCTCACTGTAAATATTGACTTGTTTTAATGGTCGTCTTTTTCACTGTGATGTTTCTACTAGCTCTCCAAGTTATTATCTACTAGCTCTCCAAGTTATTATCTACTAGCTCTCCAAGTTATTATCTACTAGCTCTCCAAGTTATTATCTACTAGCTCTCCAAGTTATTATCTACTAGCTCTCCAAGTTATTATCTACTAGCTCTCCAAGTTATTATCTACTAGCTCTCCAAGTTATTATCTACTAGCTCTCCAAGTTGTTTCTACTAGCTATCCATGTTGTTTCTACTAGCTATCCAAGTTATTATTTACTAGCTATCCAAGTTATTATCTACTAGCTCTCCATATTGTTTCTACTAGCTATCCAAGTTATTATCTACTAGCTATCCAAGTTATTATCTACTAGCTATCCAAGTTATTATCTACTAGCTCTCCAAGTTATTATCTACTAGCTATCCATGTTGTTTCTACTAGCTATCCATATTGTTTCTACTAGCTATCCATATTGTTTCTACTAGCTATCCAAGTTATTATCTACTAGCTATCCAAGTTATTATCTACTAGCTATCCATGTTGTTTCTACTAGCTATCCATGTTGTTTCTACTAGCTATCCATATTGTTTCTACTAGCTATCCATATTGTTTCTACTAGCTATCCATGTTGTTTCTACTAGCTATCCATATTGTTTCTACTAGCTATCCATATTGTTTCTACTAGCTATCCAATTTATTATCTACTAGCTATCCATATTGTTTCTACTAGCTCTCCATATTGTTTCTACTAGCTATCCAATTTATTATCTACTAGCTATCCATGTTGTTTCTACTAGCTATCCAATTTATTATCTACTAGCTATCCAATTTATTATCTACTAGCTATCCATATTGTTTCTACTAGCTATCCAATTTATTATCTACTAGCTCTCCAAGTTGTTTCTACTAGCTATCCATATTGTTTCTACTAGCTATCCATATTGTTTCTACTAGCTATCCATATTGTTTCTACTAGCTACCCAAATGATTTACTCTTACTGAGGGGCCTTCTCTTATATTAAGTTTTGCCTCTATTACCCAATAAGGATAAGCAATGTTTGGTTGTGGTATCTCTGAATATGCTTGTTGCGGTATTGTCGTGTTTTCCCAGACCTTAAATGATTTAGGATGGATAGATCTAAAGGAGCAGGTCAGACACAGTCAATCCACATAGACAATCATGTGGCTTTACTGGCTCCCCGGGCCTCCCTTCCTCCGAAGGCTCTCTCTCCTATAACCCTAATACATAGCTGTTAACTCGTATGGTGTTGATTACCATAGGAGTCACCATGAATCAGAGTCATATCCCCTCCAGTCTCCATGCAGCTTCCACAGAGGCTGTTGGCTGTGTCTGTTACTCAGCCACTACTGAGGCTTTCTCCTCTCCACCCTAAAGCTTTGTGTGTGTGTGTGTGTGTGTGTGTGTGTGTGTGTGTGTGTGTGTGTGTGTGTGTGTGTGTGTGTGTGTGTGTGTGTGTGTGTGTGTGTGTGTGTGTGTGTGTGTGTGTGTGTGTGTGTGTGTGTGTGTGTGTGTGTGTATATATACTAGCTTCCCTGGACTGCTATTCTCCTCTCCAGTGTCCACAGAGCCTGGCCTCCCTGCAGTTGTATCCCCACGTTATGCGCCGGCCTTAAAGGGGGATTTGGCCCGTTGCCAGGCAGCACGCCGGCCGGCATCCTGTGTGATTGAGATGAGCTTCCTGTGTTCCAACAAAGGAAGGGCCAACTCAGCAAACCAACGCTTAGGGATACGACTCACTGTACTCCTGCCAGACCTGGGTTCAAATACTATTTGAACTCATTTTTAATATGCTTGACTGAGCTTGCCTGGCTTAATTAACCAATAGAATAGTATTTAATTAATTTCAAGTAGTATTTGAACCCAGGTCTGACTACCACTGCTGCTGCTGCCTGCCTGAACTCCAGCTCAGAGAGCAAGCCCCTAGGCTTATAGTATTCATCTCCCCTATTTCATCTCTCAGTGCAGCTGAACTCATTAATATCATAGCTCAGCTGTTCATCGGGGGAATCTGGGGTCGTGTGCAACAGGAAATATTTTGTATGGAAGTGATTGGTGGCCGTTAGCTAAGATTCATATTAAATGTCTCTCTCTTCCCCCTTGCCTGAATAATGCTCATAGGCCTAGTCTGTGAGACTGTTGATTATTATCTGAGTGTTAACCATGTGGGTGAGTCAGAAGTAGTTTTAACACTGCCCTGCTATTTTCAACACAGTGACAGCCATGTTTCACACTCACCCCCTATTTGAGATTATATGATATATGATATCATGGTTGTGGTTTAAACCTGACTCATGAGTAGGGTTGGGGGGACTTAAGGAAAGCTTTGACTATGTACAGACTCAGTGAGCATAGCCTTGCTATTGAGAGAGGCCGCCATAGGCAGACCTGACTCTCAAGAGAAGACAGGCTATGTGCACACGGCTCACATAATGAGGTGGAAACTGAGCTGCACTTCCTAACCTCCTGCCAAATGTATGACCATATTAGAGACACATATTTCCCTCAGATTATACAGATCCACAAAGAATTAGAAAACAAACCCAATTTTGATAAACTCACATATCTACTGGGTGAAATACCACAGTGTGCCATCACAGCAGCAAGATTTGTGACCTGTTGCCACAAGAAAAGGGCAACCAGGGAAGAACAAACACCATTGTAAATACAACCTATATTTGTTTATTTATTTTCCCTTTTGTACTTTAACTATTTGCACATCATTACAACACTGTACATATACATAATGACATTTGAAATGTCTTTATTATTTTGGAACTTTTGTAAGTGTAATGTTTACAGTATAAATGTTATTGTTTATTATCTATTTCACTTGCTTTGACAATGTAAACATATGTTTCCCGTGCCAATAAGGCCCTTAAATTGAATTGAAATTGAATTGAAATTGAATTGAGAGAGTGATTCATAAATAGAGCAAGAAAGGGGAGGGAGAGAGAGATAAAGAGAGCAAGAATGGGGAGGGAGAGAGATAAAGAGAGCAAGAAAGGGGAGGGAGAGAGAGAGATAAAGAGAGCAAGAAAGGGGAGGGAGAGAGAGATAAAGAGAGCAAGAATGGGGAGGGAGAGAAGGAGAGCGATGACTTATCTTGCAACTGATTTATATTTCAGCATCATTTCAGTTGAGATGTATTTCCTGTTTGTCAGGGGTCTGCGACTGTAGTAAACCAGTCTGGGACTGCTGCCATAGGATCTCTTTCTCTCTCTCTCTCTCTGGAGTACTGCCAAGTTCTCTCTCTGTTTTACCCAGAAAAGCAGCTAGCTTAGCGTTTGTGATTGTAATATTGCTGCTGCTGCTAGGAAGTATTCGCTGACATGTAGATATTTCTAAAGGAAGGAAGCCTCTAAATAAATAAAGCCACTCACTCAGTTGTGACTAAGACCTGCGAGTGCAACTCAATCTGAATCTGATGCTCAGCTGTTTTAACAATCTACACTAGACAGGAAGAGATTGTGTTTAACCCATCTGACTTTATACACAGTTGGTCTGCATTTTTATTTATTTAACCTTTATGTATTCAGGAAGTCCTATTGAGGTCAGAAGACCTCTTTATAATGGAGATCGGGCCAAGAGGGCAGCTCAATAAAAATAACAGGGAGAGTGGTCAGAGTGGGCTGTGTATTTTTAGAAGGAAATGGGTGGTTATCATGGGAAATTATTAGGTAGGAGGTAAGGCTGGGTATTGACAGGGACCTCACGATACGAGATTATCACGATACTCAGGTGCGATATGACAGGGGTACTGAAGAACTATTTGAGAAGGTCCGGTCACACAACTTGTCTAGGTGGCAAAGGTCCGGATGGATAATGTAATTTATTGGCGTGGTAATAAACCCCCACCTCACAACCCATGCTCCCCCAAACTGTTCACACCCCTCTTGTTGATAGAGATTACATTTTGCATTTTCAGAGCAATTTTCCTGCAATTCTATGCATTCTTTCATGTCTTGTGTGTTTATATGATATTTAGTCTTTTTTGGGGGGGGGGGCTGGTCCGTATTGACCCCGTTCTGGATCCGGTCCGCGGTCCACCAGTTGAGTACGGAGGCAATATGATATGTGTGTATTGCGATTCAATACTGTGATTTTATTGCTCTTCAATGTAACATATTGCTCACAATATGTCTGCTGCAGAGAGACAAGAGAGAGCATGACGAGCAAAATGAGTTTTGACCAGTCTTGGAAATAAAAGTGCTAAAAACAAATTGGCGTTTTGGTGCATGTAAAGTCAACTAGCTCAAAAACAATATTGTGATGTTGGCAAAACAATATGATATATCGTCAAAAAATAATATCCCGATATGTAACTGTATCGATTTTTTTTCCTCTCCCATCACTAGTAGGGTAGGGGGTGGGGAGGGAGGTTGTGGTAGAAGAGAGGGGGCATGAAAGCTGGTGCCTGTCCAAATATGGCAGCTCCACTCAGCTCAGGAATATAGCTGTTCCTCAGGAACATAGCTGTTCCTGAGCTGTTCATGGCGCCAAAGGAGATGGCTGCCGTTTTACGATCCCATAACCAATTTTGCTATTGTGTATGTTTTTTTGCATTATTTGTAACTTTGTACATAATGTTTCTGCCACCGTGTTTTATGACCGAAAAGAGCTTCTAGATATCAGGACAGCGATTACTCACCCCGTACTGGAGGAATACTGTTTCTTCAACGAGTCGGACGGGAAGGATTTACTTCAGACGCCCAACTAAGGCGTCATTCGCAGAAGAAAGAGACGGATGTATCGAGGACAAAGGTCCGGGTGCCTTGTAAGGATCCGACGCCGAGAGGGTAATCTACCTTTACCATCGGTCCTATTAGCCAACGTACAATCAATCGATAATAAAATAGGTATATCCTACCAATGGGACATTAAAAACTGTAATGTGTTACGTTTCACCAGGTCGTGGCTGAACGATGACATGAATAGCATACAGCTGGCGGGTTTAAACTTTTTCGACAGGATAGAACAGCGGCCTCTGGTAAGACAAGGGGTGGCGGTCTATGTATAGTTGTAAACAACAGCTGGTGCACAAAATCTAAGTAAGTCTTGAGGTTTTGCTACCTTTACTCCACACACAGAGACACGTACAAAGCTCTCCCTCGCACTCCATTTGTCAAATCATTACAAGCAAAAAGTAAAGCAGGAAGCACCAGTGACTTGGTCAATAAGAAAGGGGTCAGATGAAGCAGATGCTAAGGTACAGGACTGTTTTGCTAGCACAGACTAGAATATGTTCCAGGATTCTTCCGATGGCATTGAGAAGTGCACCACATCCATCACTGGCTTCGTCAATAAGTGCATCGATGACGTCATCCCCACAGTGACTGTACGTACATACCCCAACCAGAAGCCATGGATTACAGGCGACATCCGCACTGAGCTAAAGACTAGAGCTGCCGATTTCATGGAGTGGGATGCCCTCCGACGAACCATCAAACATGCAAAGCATCAATACAGGACTAAGATTGAATCGTACTACACAAGGACCGACGCTCGTCGGATGTGGAAGGGCTTGTAAACTATTACAGCTGCGAGCTGCCCAGTGACACGGGCCTACCAGACAAGCTAAATTAGTTATATGCTAGCTTCGAGGCAAGTAACACTGAAGCATGCATGAGAGCATCAGCTGTTCAGGATGACTGGCCAGATGGATTACCAGGACGTGTACTCCTAGCACGCACTGACAAACTGGCAAGGGTCTTCACTGACATTTTCAACCTGTCCCTGAATGAGTCTGTAATACCAGCATGTTTCAAGCAGACCACCATAGTCCCTGTGCCCAAGAACACTAAGGTAACCTGCCTAATTGACTCCCGACCCGTAGCACTCACGTCTGTATCCATGAAGTGCTTTGAAAGGCTGGTCATGGCTCACATCAACACCATTATCCCAGAAACCCTAGACCCACTCCAATTTGCCTACTGCCCCAACAGATCCACAGATAATGCATTCTCTATTGCACTGAACACTGCCCTTTCCCACCTGGAAAAAAGGAACACCTATGTGAGAATGTTATTCATTGACTACAGCTCAGCGTTCAAAACCATAGTGCCCTCAAAGCTCATGGTGTGTGTGTGGTTGACAGTATATCCTATCACCTGGATGGTTTTAAGGAATCTGCACTGTGTTGTCTACAGACCAGTGATCTATGTCTAATTCTGGACATGGTTTAGGTTTAATGAAGATCTCAGATTTTTGTTGCCCTCCCAAAGTGGATATACTTGAGCAATTTGGTTGTTTAGTCAAGTTACCATATCAGTCTCAGTCCAGCCCATTGGCCCCTGTGCTGCATATCTGCCCAGTGAAAGATCTGGCCAAAAGATACAAATTCTTAAGTTATGTGTACGTTTCTCATCTTCAATATGGGGTAGGACAGTACCAGTGTGTTGGTCTACATATCGTTCTGTCCACTAGTCCCTTTCCCTCTGACAGTGGAGGTCTTGAAGAGCATTCCTGTCACCAGCTGCTAAGCTTCATAGAATAGAAGCAGCCCTTTTGTTTTTCTAACTTGACCCCTCGCTGGCATTTTACAAGCATAGTTTAACACATAATGGTTCCCTGGAACTCTGTGCTGGACCAACAGAGGCTGTGGTTTTGGTTCTGTCCAGAGGTCACAGATGTTTATTCTATCTGGGACAAAGGGTTTGCAGGGCCGTTTGTACAAATCTTTGTTTAGTGAAGTTGAACTACTTTGCAGAAGCTTTTAGCTAAAGCAAAAGGCTGCCTTAATCTCTTTCTCTAAGACATTTGTTTCGTCAACAACTCATCAATAACTGAATTATAGTCAGCCAGTCAGAGGCCCTAGTCCATCTGATCTAATCTGGGGGTTGAAGACAGGCTGTCTGTCCTGCTAGGCTCTATATAGAACATGATGGGACACACACGAGGTGCCCAGGAATGCTTCACTCAACACCATACAGTACTGACTGCCAGAACTTATTTCTCACCACGTACTGTGCTGAGAATGCACAAGCATTCTTTTGCAAGATTTAATTATATGTTTTGTTTTACAAAACATACACATACAACCGACAACATACAGACGAGCACAGCACCCTCAGTGCAGTAACTGTGTAATGGGGGAGAATTCCTCTTGAGCTTCCTCATCACTAGCCCTTCTATCCTTAATGTTAACCATGTGCATTGATGTTAGGACAGCATGCTGGTGATTAGCAGTTCTGTGTTGGATGGATGGCCTCGGTAGAAAGACAATGCAGAGGATTGTCCTGTAGGCTACCAGCTGAAGTCTGCATCCCAAAGGAATAGGATGCCAATTGGGATGAGTCTCTACTCAACTTCCTAGGGTTGGTGTGTCGTACTGAGACAGGAAGTTTCTAGTAAATTCTCCACATTGGTGCACTCTCAACCCCCTTCTCCACCTTAAGGGATTGTGTCATGGATGCTGTGCTTATCTCTTCTCCATCAACGTAGTAGCATTGTCCCCTCACCCATTTAAATCAATCAATTTATAAAGCCCAATGTCACAAAGTGCTATACAGCCTAAAACCCCAAACAGCAAGCAATGCAGATGTAGAAGCACGGTGGCTAGGAAAAAACTCTCTAGAAAGGCAGAAACCTAGAGAGGAACCAGGCTCTGAGGTGTGGCCATGCCGGGTTGAGATTATAACAGTACATGGCCAAAATGTTCAAACGTTCAATGATGACCAGCAGGGTCAAATAAAAATTAGCAGTGGTTGTAGAGGGTGCAACAGGTCAGCATCTCAAGAGTAAATGTCAGTTGGATTATCATAGCCGAGCATTCAGAGTTAGAGACAGCAGGTGCGGAAGAGGGAGAGTCGAAAACAGCAGGTCCAGGACAAGGTAGCACGTCCGGTGAACAGATCAGGGTTCCATAGCCGCAGGCATAACAGTTGAAACTGGAGCAGCAGCACGACCAGGTGGACTGGGGACAGCAAGGAGTCATCAGGCCAGGTAGTCCTGAGGCATGGTCCCAGGACTCAGGTCCCCCGGGAGGGGAGAGGGAGAGAATTAAAGTGAGCATACTTAAATTCACACAGGACAAAGACAGGAGAAATACTCCAGATATAACAGACTGACCCTAGCCCCGAGACACAAACTATTGCAGCATAAATACTGGAGGCTGAGACAGGAGGAGTTGGGAGACACTGTGGCCCTGTCCGACGATGCCCCCAGACAGGGCCAACCAGGCAGGCCATAACCCCACCCACTTTGCCAAAGCACAGCCATTAGAGGGATATCTTCAAAACCACCAACTTACTACCCTGAGATAACAGCTTCTGTTAAAGCTGTACCACTAAATAGAGTTGAAACATTGAGGCTGATTTCTTTCTAGGCTATCTGTAAAATGCCTGGTTATAATGGGAGGTAATAAACTATCTGATGGCAGGGAGGCAGAGGTCTGCTATTCTCAGTGTGTCACAGGATAACAGTCAGGAGCTAATTCAATAAAACAACCTCCTCTCACATGTCATTCTTCTTCCTTCACTAACCTGCAGTCTCCCCTCCCTCTCCATTGCCCTCCTTCCCGCCATCTATCCCTCCCTCCCTCCCTCCTGTAAATAGCCCAGCTAGGCTCCATAGGGTCAAAAGTCTTCCTGCAATGTATATCGATCCCTATTCGGCACACACACCCACACCCACCCCCTTTGATGACTCAGGTCAATGACTCATTCCCTGTTTTACACTCAGTCCCCAGCTCAACCCTCAACGACAGGGAGACTAAATACACTCTGACTTCTCTGGTTAAACGGACCATTAGAGAACCACAGCTTACATGGGAGCATAAGTAGAGTAATGGCCCATGTCATGAGATAATACAGTTACTGATTATATCTATAATATATAGGCGTTCAGACCATGTGACCACCTGACCAGGAAGAACTCCGGGCCCTAAGGCTATATCAGTTAACTGGTCCTTTTAGTCAAGGGAAGGAAGAATGTATGCATAAGATCACCAAGCCTCATGCATTCTATGGTACTACAAATGTAAATACATTCACAACGTCTGTCTTCTATGGTACAAGAAATGTAAACAAAAACACAGTATTCACCTCCACCTTTACTGTATCCTCACATTTAACATTTTTTCAGATGGACCTGAAACTACTTCTGATTTCAACGTTGTTAGGAGTCATTTGTTACAGCAGTGCTCAGCAAGGTAAGATTATTCTCCATCTTATCTCAAGTTTCTGCTTTACTTACTGTAACATCCACCTTGTTAGACAAAATCAACCCTCAACAGTATTCTGTTTCTGTACACTGACTACACAGTACATCATCTAATCATAATATATTTCTACTATACCGCATCATAAATATACAGTACAGAATAGTGATTAACTGCCTGATGTCCCGTAAGACCCCAACTGAGCATGCTGCTGTAATGTAATGATGTCATTAGTCAGAAGAAGAAGCAGCTCCACCTACACTGTAAACCCCAAGACATTTTTACTCAAATACTTCAAGTAAGTTGAGCTCAAAGTCAATGAAAAGTCATTATTTCTTAAAATTTGTTGTCCTGACTCTCAACTAAACAAGGCAACAGTAAACGTGTCGTCCCCCATGAATGATACAGCACCCCATTTTGAGCAAATTGAGATTGTGTGTGACTAACACATTTCAGTTAATTACTATAGCTCCCACCTTGGGCCAATCGGTGTAATTTTGTAAATGCCGTATTTCTATGGCAAGACACATCATTCACCCATGTTTCGTCACCAGTGCTGTCTGAGATATCGCGTATGACGTACGAACGAATAGACGCAGACAGATCCACAGTTCCCTCCCCGATTTTCATCGTGGGGGACAATGGGAAGTCACATCAACTACATTTTTAAAGTTATGATAACAAATGTACTTTTTCCCCAGCTGCTCTACTGCAGGTAGATACAAAAAATATGTAATATCTGTGTTTTTGCATGTACATTGAGGGATTGATTGATTAATTTTATGCTGCACAAAGATAAATAATAGAGAGATATACAGTGCCTTTCGAAAGTATTCAGACCCCTTGACTTTTTCCACATTTTGTAGTTTACAGCCTTACTCTCAAATTGATTAAATCGTTTTCCCCCTCATTTATCTACACACAATACCCCATAATGACAAAGCAAAAACAGATTTTTATACATTTTTGCTAATTTATTCAAAGTAAAAAAATATTATATTTTACATAAGTATTCATTTACATATTGCTCTGACATGCACTCTCAACTGTGGGACCTTATATAGACAAGTGTGTTCCTTGCCAAATCATGTCCAATCAATTTAATTTACCACAGATGGACTCCAATCAAGTTGTAGAAACATCTCAACAATGTTCAATGGAAACAGGATGCACCTGAGCTTAATTTCGAGTCTCATGGCAAAGGGTCTGAATACTTACAGTGGGGCAAAAAAGTATTTAGTCAGCCACCAATTGTGCAAGTTCTCCCACTTAAAAAGATGAGAGAGGCCTGTAATTTTCATCATAGGTACACTTCAACTATGACAGACAAAATGAGAAAAAAAATCCAGAAAATCACATTGTAGGATTTTTAATGAATTTATTTGCAAATTATGGTGGAAAATAAGTATTTGGTCAATAACAAAAGTTTATCTCAATACTTTGTTATATACCCTTTGTTGGCAATGACAGAGGTCCAACGTTTTCTGTAAGTCTTCACAAGGTTTTCACACACTGTTGCTGGTATTTTGGCCCATTCCTCCATGCAGATCTCCTCTAGAGCAGTGATGTTTTGGGGCTGTTGCTGGGCAACATGGACTTTCAACTCCCTCCAAAGATTTTCTATGGGGTTGAGATCTGGAGACTGGCTAGGCCACTCCAGGACCTTGAAATGCTTCTTACGAAGCCACTCCTTCGTTGCCCGGGCGGTGTGTTTGGGATCATTGTCATGCTGAAAGACTCAGCCACGTTTCATCTTCAATGCCCTTGCTGATGGAAGGAGGTTTTCACTCAAAATCTCACGATACATGGCCCCATTCATTCTTTCCTTTACACGGATATAAGGAAGATCACGTCAGTAACTCAACCCACTCAAGTGACGCACCCCACCTAGGGACGGCATGAAAGAGCACCAGTAAGCCAGTGTAATAGGGTTAGGGGCAGAGAATCCCAGTGGAGAGAGGGGAACCGGCCAGGCAGAGACAGCAAGGGCGGTTCGTTGCTCCAGAGCCTTTCCGTTCACCTTCACACTCCTGGGCCAGACTACACTCAATCATATGACCTACTGAAGAGATAAGTCTTCAGTAAAGACTTAAAGGTTGAGACCGAGTCTGCGTCTCTCACATGGGTAGGCAGACTATTCCATAAAAATGGAGATCTATAGGAGAAAGCCCTGCCTCCCGCTGTTTGCTTAGAAATTCTAGGGACAATTAGGAGGCCTGCGTCTTGTGACCGTAGCGTACGTGTAGGTATGTACGGCAGGACCAACTCGGAAAGATAGGTAGGAGCAAGCCCATGTAACGCTTTATAGGTTAACAGTAAAACCTTGAAATCAGCCCTTGCCTTAACAGGAAGCCAGTGTAGGGAAGCTAGCACTGGAGTAATATGATCAAATTTCTTGGTTCTAGTCAGGATTCTAGCAGCCGTATTTAGCACTAACTGAAGTTTATTTAGTGCTTTATCCGGGTAGCAGGAAAGTAGAGCATTGCAGTAGTCTAACCTAGAAGTAACAAATGCATGGATAAATTTTTCTGCATCATTTTTGGACAGAAAATTTCTGATTTTTGCAATGTCACGTAGATGGAAAAAAGCTGTCCTTGAAACAGTCTTGATATGTTCGTCAAAAGAGAGATCAGGGTCAAGAGTAACGCCGAGGTCCTTCACAGTTTTATTTGAGACGACTTTACAACCATCAAGATTAATTGTCAGATTTAACAGAAGATCTCTTTGTTTCTTGGGACCTAGAACAAGCATCTCTGTTTTGTCCGAGTTTAAAAGTAGAAAGTTTGCAGCCATCCACTTCCTTATGTCTGAAACACAGGCTTCTAGCGAGGGCAATTTTGGTGCTTCACCATGTTTCATTGAAATGTACAGCTGTGTGTCATCCGCATAGCAGTGAAAGTTAACATTATGTTTTCGAATAACATCCCCAAGAGGTAAAATATATAGTGAAAACAATAGTGGTCTTAAAACGGAACCTTGTGGAACACCGAAATGTACAGTTGATTTGTCAGAGGACAAACCATTCACAGAGACAAACTGATATCTTTCCGACAGGTAAGATCTAAACCAGGCCAGAACTTGTCCGTGTAGACCAATTTGGGTTTCCAGTCTCTCCAAAAGAATGTGGTGATCGATGGTGTCAAAGGCAGCACTAAGGTCTAGTAGCACGAGGACAGATGCAGAGCCTCGGTCTGACGCCATTAAAAGATCATTTACCACCTTCACAAGTGTAGTCTCAGTGCTATGATGGGGTCTATGCTATGCTATGACGGAGTCATATCTGACCACCTCCGTATTGAGCAAGTCATTGGTACTTCCTGCTTTAGTTTTTGCTTGTAAGCAGGAATAAGAAGGATAGAATTATGGTCAGATTTGACAAATGGAGGGCTTTTCTGTGCTTCTCTGTGTGTGGAGTAAATGTGGTCTAGAGTTGTTTTTCCTCTGGTTGCACATGTGAGATGCTGGTAGACATGAGGTAAAACGGATTTAAGTTTGCCTGCATTAAAGTCCCCTGCCACTAGGAGCGCTGCTTCTGGATGAGCATTTTCTTGTTTGCTTGGCCTTATACAGCTGGTTGAGTGCAGTCTTAGTGCCAGCATCGGTCTGTGGTGGTAAATAGATGGCTACGAATAATATAGATGAGAACTCTCTTGGTAGATAATGTGGTCTACAGCTTGTCATAAAGTATTTTACCTCAGGCGAGCAATACCTCGAGACTTCTTTAATATTAGGCATTGCGCACCAGCTGTTATTGACAAATAGACACACACCCCCCGCTCCTCGTCTTCCCAGACGTAGCTTCTCTGTCCTGCCGATGCATGGAAAATTCTGCCAGCTCTATATTATCCTTGTCGCTCAGCCACGACTTGGTGAAACATAAGATAATACAGTTTTTCATGTCCTGTTGGTAGGACAGTCTTGATCGTATATCATTCATTTTGTTTTCCAATGATTGCATGTTGGCCAATAGAACGGATGGCAGTGGAGGTTTACTCACTCGCCTACGAATTCTCAGAAGGCAGCCTGACCTCCGCCCCCCTTTTTCTCCGTCTTTTATTCACGTTCCCGAGAAAGCAGTATATCCTTTGCGTCAGACTTGGAAAAAATCTTTGTTCAGTTCGAGGTGAGTAATCGCTGTTCTGATGCCCAGAAGTTATTTTCAGTCATAAGAGACGGTAGCAGCAACATTATGTACAAAATAGGTAAAAAAATAATAATAATTACAAACAACGCAAAAAAACTAACAAAATAGCACAGTTGGTTAGAAGCACGTACAACAGCAGCCATCCCCTCCGGCGCCATTCTATAAAATCTGAGATATGTAATGTATTGTCATAAAGAGTTTAATTATAATGATAACATTCACCTAGGAACTCACTTGGTGAAGGCCACAGGACTCACTCGAAAAGGCAAGGCACACTGGGAAATTATATTGGAGGCGTGGATTAGTGGGGGCATATGCAAAAAAGAAATCAAGCTGATACAACTCAAATCTGAACCCCCTACAGGGTAACAGTTACTCTGTTGGTTTGAGTAATGACTACAAATCACTTTAAGTAACTGTACTCAGATATATTAAGTGCAACAGGTTTCCTCAAAAGTTGAGTAATGACATCACACTGGGGTTTACAGTTCATGTTTCTTTGAGCATTTCTTTGAGCATAGTAGTGAAGACATCATGGACCTACGGAACAGCGTAATATTCCATTCTGTCTCTGAGCCACACAGTTCTCTCTGAGCCACACAGTTTTCCAAATTACACAATGTGTACACTCTGGCTTATTTCCTGGTTAGGTTTTAGGAGTCTATGATGAGTTTGCTTCTTTTCAACCTTTGTTTTTCCATTCCAGAAGGGAACGAGTGCATCAAGGCTAATGCCAAATCCTGTGGGGAGTGTATTCAAGTGGGAGCGAAATGTGGCTGGTGCATGGACCCAGTACGTGGATATGATTTTGCCAATAACATTGTTACTGCATTGATGCTACACAACCTTAATATCAACTGACTCAGCGTTACAACTTGAAGAGTCTGTTCCTTGGAATTAAATTCCTTAATTCCTTGGAATTAAAACACGAGTGTGTCGGGCAATATTGTTTGTAACCTTTATAACCTGCTTGGGAGTGTAGGAGATACATTTTCAGAAAATAAGGACCTTACATTTTTGGGTGGATTTCCTCTGAGTGCCATAATGCAATGTGTCATGATACTTACACCTCCTCTCTCCCAGGAGTTCCTGGAGCAGGGTGAGGCCACATCGACCCGCTGTGACGAGCTGGAGTCCCTGAGGAAGAGAGGTTGCAGCTCCACCAAGGTAGAGAACCCCCGAGGCAGCCAGCAGCTCCTGAAGAACAAGGCTGTGACCAACCGCAACAAGGGAGAAGGGAAACTCCGACCAGAGGACATCACACAGATCCAGCCACAGAAACTCACCCTCAGCCTCAGATCTGGTAAAAACTTAAATGGAACTGTTACGTTTGATTGGGTTGCGTCCCAAATGGAACCCTTTTCACTATTTAGTGCACTACTTTTAGCTCTAGTCAAAAGTAGTGCCTTATGTTAGGAATCGGGTGTCATTAGGGATGAAGTCTTAGTTCATTTTGCTTCAGCCAAAACATCTTGCTTGACAACCATTGTTGACGCAGCGTTGCTGAGGGTCTTTTTTGTTTATCCTGCTGTTCCTCCGTGGTCTTTCACTGTTATGTTGATTAGTTACAGTAGCCTCCATTTTCTTTTGAGTGGTTTAGCTATTATGATTTGGAAGGAGTGTTCCAAATAATTTTTTTATTATTTATTTATTTAACCTTTATTTAACCAGGTAGGCTAGTTGAGAACAAGTTCTCATCTGCAACTGCGACCTGGCCAAGATAAAGCAAAGCAGTGTGACACAGACAACAACACAGAGTTACACATGGAGTAAACAATAAACAAGCCAATAACACAATAAACAAGTCAATGACACAGTAGAAAAAGAAAGTCTATGTACAGTGTGTGCAAAAGGCATGAGGAGGTAGGCAATAAATAGGCCATAGGAGCGAATAATTAGAATTTAGCAAATTAACACTGGAGTGATAAATGAGCAGATGATGATGTGTAAGTAGAGATACTGGATTTCAGTGTTCACATCAATGTAAATATGCCAGAGTTAGCAAGTCAGTAGTCCCCGGCTTAACCTTGCCCATTTGTCTGTGTACTGCAGGTGAACCCCAGTCTTTTAACCTGAAGTTCAAACGTGCCGAGGATTACCCCATTGACCTCTACTACCTGATGGACCTGTCCTACTCCATGAAGGACGATCTGGAAAACGTCAAGAACCTGGGAACACATCTGATGCTGGAGATGTCAAAGATCACATCTGATTTCAGAATCGGTGAGCTTGAGAATCAGCCTGGTTGTATGAGGATTGGAGATGTTTATATTTATTTGAACCTCTTCTACATTTTAAATTGATCTCTTCTGCTTTCAGTTCAGGTTGGGTGCATATTGCATAGTTACACTGTACTACAATACCCATAATGCCACGTGTAAGATAACCGGTTTGATCTTAGTAAAGATGTTTTGAAGCTAACAAATTGGTGTCCCGTCTCCCTAACAATACAGTTTATATATGAGATGGATCTCTTCTTCTTCTAGGTTTTGGTTCCTTTGTAGAGAAGACGGTGATGCCTTACATTAGCACCACCCCAGCCAAGCTGCTGAACCCCTGTACGGGGGACCAGAACTGCACCAGTCCCTTCAGCTACAAGAACGTCCTGAAGCTGACCAGCAATGGACAGGAGTTCAACACCCTGGTGGGACAACAGCAGATCTCTGGAAACCTGGACTCACCAGAGGGAGGCTTCGATGCCATCATGCAAGTGGCTGTGTGTGGTGTAAGTAATATGTTTCTATCATATTTAGGGATAGTTTCCCGGACATAGATCAAGCCTAGTCCAGGACTGAAAAGCTTTCTCCATTCAGCTTACTTTTTACTCCAGGACTAGGCTTGATATCTGTCCAGAAAACCAGCCCATAAAGTTCCAATAATACTTTAATCAGGGCTTTATATTGACTGTCTCATGGTCCTTGACCTCAACACCCTATTCTCATTTGAAAATGGCTGGAGTCAAGGCTTAATGTGTATATGCTTAGAGAAGGCCTTTTTTTTTTAAACGTTTGAAAGTTAATTCACTCTAGGGCGCTAAACTGCTGTTTTAAGAGGGTAACCGCTCACATAGTTGTTCATAGATTTTGATATATACTTCCTGAATCTTTCGTAAGTCTTGTAATTTTGTTCTCTGGTATTTCTGTAGGCTGTGTCCTTTTTCTGTTTGTGGTTAATTTTTACAAGTTTTAATAGGCCTCCCTCTCTCCCTCCCTTCCCCAGGAGCACATTGGCTGGAGGAACGTCACCCGTCTGCTGGTGTTCTCCACTGATGCTGGCTTCCACTTTGCTGGAGACGGGAAACTGGGAGGGATAGTTTTGCCCAACGATGGGAAATGCCACCTGGAGAACAACATGTACACAATGAGCCACTACTATGTATGTATGGTAATACACTATGTGGTATAATAATGCACTATGTAGTATAATAATACACTATGTAGTATAATAATGGATTATAGTAATGCATTATAGTAATGCACTATGCATTATAGTAATGCACTATGCATTATAATAATACACTATGTAGTGTAATAATGCGCTATGTAGTATAATAATGCACTCCTATGTACTGTATGTATTGTGACTTTTTTTTCTAGTCTTCTGTGTGGTCTGTATTTTGAATATGACAAGATTTAAAGGGAATGGGCTACTTGCCCTTAGTGATGTCATCAAAGGGCTTACCTGGTACCTGTACTTACTTCCTCATTGTCCCCCTGTAACAGGACTATCCCTCCATCGCTCACCTGGTTCAGAAACTTAGCGACAACAACATCCAGACGATCTTTGCCATCACAGAGGAGTTCCAGCCTGTTTACATGGTCAGTTGTGTGTGTGTGGCGTGTGTGTGTGTGTGTGTGTGGCGTGTGTGTGTGTGTGCGTGTTTGCGTGCATGGACGTGTGTGTGGAAAACATTTTCTTCTTTTAAATTTCCTGTGCTTGTCTGTTGTAGGTTAGAAGAAGCCCAACTCTTTGAAGAGCAGCATCTGCTCCTTGTTACCAGTAGCATCTCTTTGGATCTCTGGTTGTTTCCCAAATGGCACCATGTTCCCTAAAAAGTGACCTACTTTTGACGAGATCCCTATGGGCCCAGGTCAATAGTAGTGCACTTTGTAGGGAATAGGGTTCCATTTGGGCAGCAGCCTTTGAATGTTCCCTGCTGCACTCTAGTGCTTTTCAAGCCAATTAGAAGTCTGTCTGGAGTTCCGTAATGACCTTTTATCATATCCCCATCAGTCCAATGTTTGGACAATATTTGTCAACCTCGGTAGAATGGCGTTCTCATTTAGTTGATTACACGATGCGTCCCAAATGGCACCCTATTCCCGATATTAGTTGTGGACTATGTAGGGATTGAGTGCCATTTGGGACGCAACCTTGGATCTCTGAATTTAGAACCTCACAACACTGCAAAAAGTTGTAACTTTAGATTCAGACCTTACCACTATGTGATGCAAGACCACAATCAAACTACTAGGCAATCTAAACGGGTCAGGCAAAACATGACACAACTGTTTTGCTCTAGACTTTTCTGGTGAGTATTTAGAGATTGACAGGATTCCTATTGACATACTAGTACATGATCATTTAGTGTATTGTGTTTTCTCTCTCAGGAGTTAAAGAATCTCATTCCTAAATCTGCGGTGGGGACACTCTCTGCTAACTCCAGCAACGTTATCAACCTCATTATTGATGCCTACAATGTAAGTATAGATTGGGTTGGTTTAGTTACTGGAGAAGATGCACTTCTGCACACTATCTAACTTTCATCCTTAAAATAGTTGGCAAAACCATGCTGCTGCTATTGTTAAGTCATCACATCTCTCTTTCTGAACTGATCTTTCTATGGGAATAGTCAAAAATCTGCTTTTGTAAAACTGAAGCCTACTGAAAATGTTGTGTATAGTGTACAAAGGGCTAATTGTTGTTCTTTATGTGCTAGTCTCTTTCCTCAGAGGTGATTCTGGAGAACAGCAAGCTACCAGAGGGAGTGACCATAATGTACCAGTCACGCTGCAAGAACGGAGTGACTGGTGAGGGAGAGATGGGAAGAAAATGCTCCAATATCTCCATCGGTGACGAGGTGAGAAACCAAAACAACACGCCATTGAATGTTTTCCATTCTAAATACATATGTTTTTCTTTTTTTAATCTTTCTGGTTCAGTTATTTTAGCTTATCAAGTAAAGATCATGTTGTCAGTATCTGTAGGTGTCTGAGTTGTCATTGTTTTTATTACAAAATGTGATTATTATGCCTTGTGTGTGAACGTATCCCTTCATCCCTGATCTGTAGGTGTCTTTCACCATAAGCATCACATCTAAGCAGTGTCCTAAAATGGGCAAACCAGAGACCATCAAGATCAAGCCCCTAGGGTTCAATGAGGAGGTGGAGATCTCTCTGAACTTCATCTGCGAGTGTGACTGTCACAAAGATGGCATTGAGAACAGTGAGATCTGCCACAACGGCAACGGGACATATGAATGTGGAGCCTGCAGGTAAGGCACTTATGTTTCACTAGCAGAAGATCTTAACCCTTATTCACCTTCCATATTGTAATCATTTCCATGGCACATTATGATATTTGATACTGTATATATAATGTGATGTAAATCTATTTCTATGGGCCATTAGCATGTGACTGTTTAAGTGCATTGCATCTGTTTGCATGTGAATATTTTTACATAGGCAGTCTTTTCTGCAGTCCTCCCTTGTTGTTAATAACATTAGATGTCCTTTATGATCTGTCAGGTGCAATGAGGGCCGTATTGGTAGACAGTGTGAGTGCAGCACCAACGAGGTGACCAGCGAAGACCTGGATAAGAACTGTCGTAAAGACAACGGTACAGACATCTGCAGCAACAACGGAGACTGTGTGTGTGGAACCTGTGAGTGTAAGAAGAGAGAGAACCCAGAGGAACGCTACAGCGGGATGTTCTGCGAGTGTGACAACTTCAACTGTGACCGCTCCAACAACAAACTCTGTGGAGGTACGTGAGTTCAGTTCATTGGATGATTGATAAAGATTGTGTTTGCTGTGAAATGACGGTCAAGACCTGTGGAACATCTTCCTCAGAGCACAAACTACCTCTGTGTTTGTGGCGTAATGGGTGATTTCCCAATTAAATTAGAGATCAGTTGATCAAATCAGACATCGCCTTTTACGAAATGAGATTTACCGTGTTCAATTTAGCTTAATTTAATCTCTAATCTAGAATATTATCTATAATATGAAATTATGTTTGAATTTTAGAGGATCATCTCTGACCCTGTGTGTTGTGTTCTGGCAGGACATGGTCACTGTGAGTGCAGGGTGTGTATATGTGATGCCAACTGGACAGGCAGTGCCTGTGACTGTTCTCTGGACACCACGACCTGCCTGGCTTCCAACAAGCAGATCTGTAACGGACGAGGCACCTGTGAGTGTGGCGCCTGCAAGTGTACTGACCCTAAGTTCCAGGGCCCCAGCTGTGAGATCTGTCCTACCTGTCCAGGGGTCTGCGCAGAACACAAGTGAGTTGAATAAAGGAATGAATGAATTGTATTTGTTTATTTCATTCTGTTTTAACTATGTAGAAAACAATATACAACGAGTTTATTTCCAAAATGCTATATTGAAAAAAAATCACATTTCTGTTTTTACATCAGAAATGATTCCTTATGGGTACCTTCATGTGTGTGTAAAATATTACTGTTCTCAGATGTTTTTATTCATAGATTTTAGATGAAAAATGTTATTTTTTGTAAACCACAATGCAAAATGTATGCTTTAGTCTCAGGTCCTGTCTGTCCATTGTTTAGCTGGAATGGAATGTTCGTATCCTGTATATTTGACTGATATGTGGTTATCTCAACATGAATGCACTTACTCTTATCAAAAGTGACTAACAGTATCTGCTAAATGACTAAAATATCAAATGTACATTTTTTACAGACATCTCCTATTACTGTATAGATTTTTGATGTCAAATGTATCATTTGTACAGTTCTTTAAAAAAACATGATTATTTGTCTCTCTGAAATGAAACCATCAAGTGATAGATTTTAAACAAATACATGTATGTCATTGATCAACCCTGTGCCATGATTAAACCCTGTGCCATGATCAACCCTGTGCCACACCAATCTCTTTCAGAATTTCTTTAAACAATAAAAGCTAACGTTTCTGAAAATGTATATGTAGAATTTTGAATTGAACCGCTTTATATCCTGTATTTCCCTCTGGGATTGTTATGTGTGGATTACATAAAGGTTTGTTGTGATGGTTGAAATGAATTCTGCTTTTTTTAAATGTATTATTATTTGCGGGACCGGTTCCTTGTCTCTTTCCTCAGCCTGAATTTAATGCCTCTTAACCTTTTAAGAAGGCATGAAGAGATGTCTTCCTTTATCTGTCTTAACCTCTATTATTATTGTGACCTTTGTTTACTTTCTTCTGATAATTCCAAGAAAGGGGACCAATGAACAGTCTAGACACAACTGTGATATTTAAAACCAGTAGTGGTGGCAAGGGTACAGCATTGTCCACTACAAACACCTGCATGTGGAGTGGAACCTCAATATCCAGCTTTCTTGTATTCCAGTAGTGAATATGTCACAAGTCTAGCAAGCATCCCAATGCGAGACTACCTGCATGTGTTACTCCATCTGTACAGTTACATGTCAATGTCCTGTCTTCCACAGGGAGTGTGTTCAGTGCAGGGCCTTTGGGACGGGGGAGAAGAAGGACACGTGTGAGAGAGACTGTAGCTACTTCAACCTGATCACGGTGAAGGACAGGGACAAGCTGCCTCAGCCAGGACAGGCCTTCCCCCTGATGCACTGTAAGGAGAGGGATGTCAACAACTGCTGGTTCTACTACAGCTACGCTGTCAACAACAAGACAGAGAAGGAGGTCCATGTGGTTGAAACACTAGGTGAGAGCATATTACATACAGCCTACTATGTCATTGTGACAGAGGATATTACAGAGTGAAAAAGTAGGTTATTTGTTTGTCTATGGAGTCATTTTGTGATTAGAGCCAGGCGTTTTTGACCTGACTAGGAAAAACTCTTGGCTCTAATGGCACTAGGACCTAGTACTCCGCCCTGAAGTTCTTCCTGATCAGCTTACAGGGTCAGGTAAAGTTCCTGGGCCTAGATATAATGCAAATCAGGACGTCATTGTAAATCAGCATTTGTTCTTACAGTAACTGACTTGCCTGGTTAAATAAATAAATAAAAGTTGGGATAACTGAATGTTCCTGGCTGTGTGTTTCCTGCCTGTGTTCCAGACTGCCCTGCGGGCCCTGACATCATCCCCATCGTGGCTGGCGTGGTGGCGGGCATCGTGCTGATCGGCCTGGCTTTGCTTCTCATCTGGAAGCTGCTCATGATCATCCATGACAGGAGAGAGTTCGCCAAGTTTGAGAAGGAGAAGATGAATGCTAAATGGGACACGGTAAGAGAGTAGAGATGGTAGATACAGGATGCAGGAAACCATCTTGGAGAACTGTTTGCTCTGGCCCATAATGGGGATGATCAAATCAAATGTATTTATATAGCCCTTCTTACATCAGCTGATATATCAAAGTGCTGTACAGAAACCCAGCCTAAAACCCCAAACAGCAAACAATGCAGGTGTAGAAGCACGGTGATGATGATGATGCTGATGTACTTTTGCAGGTCCTAGTTTGTATTGTCCCTGACTGTAATTTCAGTAGGTTGATTGAGATGTGGAAAACGGGTGTTATAGATATGGCCTCTGTGTGAATCTCTTACACAGAGAACAAACTTCTAAAGGAACACAGAATTGGAAATGTTTTTCTCTCTCTCAACCTTTCATGACTATGACAGACCTGTTGCTTTTGACGATGACTTCATTAGATGTCACACTCATTTTTCCACAGTCCTACCCAACAGTTTGTTTAAAAACTTCTTAAAACCCTGTAGTTTTAAGTAATCTCTGTGCAAAATACGGCTATGAAAAACGGTAGCCTTTTTGGAATGCGAAGGTCTGGACACACATCTGTCTTTTCATGGGAGTGGCTACAGCAGCTTAGTTTGTTCTGTGTTATGCTTCAACCTAGTGGCGTGTTATCCACACAGCAGGCAGATGTTACATTCCGGACAGCGGGCAGGGTTTGAAATCCTTAATGATTCAGCTCATCCTGATTACTCCCAGTCAGACCAGCCACATGTGATAGCCTCTCTGGTCTGGTGACATGGGCAGGGCACTGAGGCTTCTGGATCCTCTCATTATGGTACATGGAGAAGACACCAGACCTAAATGACTGTATGAGAGAGCAGACTGACCTGGCTTGATACAGTACCAGTCAAAAGTGTTGACACACCTACTCATTCAAGGGTTTTTCTTTATTTTTACGATTTTCTACGTTGTAGAATAAATAGTGAAGACATCACAACTATGAAATAGCACAAATGGAATCATGTAGTTAGCAAAAAAGTGTTTAACAAATCAAAATATATTTTATATTTGAGATTCTTCAAAGTAGCCATCATTTGCCTTGATGACAGCTTTGCACACTCTTGGCATTCTCTCAACCAGTTTCATTAGGTCACCTGGAATACCTTTCAATTAACAGGTGTGCCTTGTTAAGTTAATTTGTTGAATTGATTTCCTCCTTAATGCATTTGAGCCAATCAGTTGTGTTGTGACAAAGTAGGGGTGGTATACAGAAGATAGCCCTATTTGGTAAAAGACCAAGTCCATATTATGGCAAGAACAGCTCAAATAAGCGAAGAGAAACGACAGTCCATCATTACTTTAAGACATGAAGGTCAATCAATCCGGAAAATGTCAAGAACTTTGAACTTTTCTTCAAGTGCAGTCTCAAAAACCATCAAGCGCTATGATGAAACTGGCTCTCATGAGGGCCGCCACAGGTAAGGAAGACCCAGTTACCTCTGCTGCAGAGGACAAGTTCATTAGTTATCAGTCTCAGAAATTGCAGCCCAAATAAATGCTTCAGAGTTAAAGTAAGACACATCTCAACATCAACTGTCCAGAGGAGACTGTGTGAATCAGGCCTTCATGGTCTAATTGCTGCAAAGAAACCACTACTAAAGGAGACCAATAAGAAGAAGAGACTTGCTTGGGCCAAGAAACATGAGCAATGGACGTTAGACCGGTGGAAATCTGTCCTTTGGTCTAAAGATTCAAAATTTGAGGTTTTTGGTTCCAATCGCTGTGTCTTTGTGAGATGCAGAGTAGGTGAACGGATGATCTCCACATGTGTGGTTCCCACCGTGAAGCATGGAGAAGGTGGTGTGATGATGCTTCGCTGGTTACACTGTGGGTGATTTATTTAGAATTCAAGGCACACTTAACCAGAATGGCTACCACAGCATTCTGCAGCGATACGCCATCCCATCTGGTTTGCGCTTAGTGGGACTATCATTTGTTTTTCAACAGGACAATGACCCAACACACCTCCAGGCTGTGTAAGGGCTATTTGACCAAGGAGAATGATGGAGTGCTACACCAGATAACCTGGCCTCCACAATCACCTGACCTCAACCCAATTGAGATGGTTAGGGATGAGTTGGACCGCAGAGTGAAGGAAAAGCAGCCAACAAGTGCTCAGCATATGTGGGAACTCCTTCAAGACTGTTGGAAAAGCATTCCAGGTGAAACTGGTTGAGAGAATCCCAAGAGTGTGTAAAGCTGTCATTAAGGCAAAGGGTGGCTACTTTGAAGAATCAAAAATATTTTTTGATTTGTTTATCACTTTTTTTTGTTACTACATGATTCCATATGTGTTATTTCATAGTTTTGATGTCTTCACTATTATTCTACAATGTAGAAAATCGTAAAAAATTAAGAAAAAACGTTGAATGAGTAGGTGTGTCCAACATTTTGACTGGTACTGTATAAAAGGGGCATATACCCAGCACTGTAAGATGATTTTCAAAGGGAGATGATCAACATGGGGCAGCAGGTAGCCTAGTGGTTAGGGCGTTGGACTAGTAACCGGAAGGTTGCAAGATCAAATCCCTGAGGTGACAAGGTAAAAATCTGTATTTCTGCCCCTGAACAAGGCAGTTAACCCACTGTTCCTAGGCCGTCATTGAATATAAGAATTTGTTCTTAAGTGACTTGCCTGGTAAAAAAAAAAGTAAAACTCAGTCTTGGATCCTGATGTAGAAATACCCCTTTTTCAGGGTATTCATTTTTTCACTTCTTTGTCATATCATTGTTTCATTCCTTCTCATTTGTCTTCACCTATGCTTTCCATTTCATTCTCTGTTTCCTGTTCTTAATTTTCTGTCCCACTCTCTCAACCCATAGCAAGAGAATCCCATTTACAAGAGTCCTATTAATAAGTTCCAGAACCCAAACTATGGACATAAAGCTGTGGTTCTATAAGTTTGTATTTACTTTCCCTCTCCTCTGTTTTCCTGCATGGGTTTCCTGTTTGTTTATATGTTTGTGTTTGTCAACATACTGTAAACTGTCACTATTTCATCCATCTCATTATTTCTGGCATGCATTTGGTCTCTTTGGGCCAAATAAGACAGTTGATGAAACTGTGCAGAAAGATCCATATGAGGGGATATTAAAACCCACCATAATATCTATTGTTTTGTTGGTCAACACAAGCTGTCCCCTCTGTTAGTAGTTTAAATGGAGGTAAGTATTAACAGGTAGTCACGTGTAGGCCCAGTACACTTCAGTTTAAGTCTAATATTTATATCATATTTAATTCTACAATATGATGGAAATGGCATGTTGTGACTGTGACGTTTGTTGATATTTCTTTTAAAAGTGTTCCTGGATGACAACACAAATGCTCACTCACAATGACAGCAACGTATCCAGGTGATCGCACGATCAGTTGGAAAGATCTGTCCAAAGAATGCTTCATAATCATTTGATATTCTAAATGGATGGCTCGGATTTTGCTGTGGTGTTTTTTCCTAATAAATTTGTTGCAGCTGTGTTCACACGACTGCCATGTTATGTGACAGATATAGTATGACTGACTGTACATTACAATTCTAATGTTTTCTCCTTGTTTCTCTTGTGCCTTCCAGGGCGAAAACCCTATCTACAAGAGTGCTGTTACGACAGTGGTCAACCCCAAATATGAAGGCAAATGATGGAGCTTGAAAAACACTGTATGCAAATATAGTTATAGCGAATCGAGGGTGAGAGGGATAGTGGCATGGGAGGGGGGATTCATTGTATGTATTTTGTCATTTCTTCTTTTTGTTGCTTCAGTATTAACATTACATTTGGCCAATAGATTTGGTATGTTTACTAACATTTTATTTTCTATGCATTTTTTTATATATTTTAAGTACAGTTATGTGTATATACTTTTAAGATTATTTCATTTCTTGAACCACTGTTTGAAATTAAGGATTTTGCCACAGGACTGGTATGAGCAAAGGGTTTTACCATTCAAAGACAATATCTGTACTCCAAATTGCACTCTATTCCCTTTATAGTGCACTACTTTTGACGATGACCAATGGGCTCAGATCAAAAGTAGTTAACTACTGTATATAGGGAATAGAGTGCCATTTGGAATGAAGAAATCGAGTTTCAGACAGGACCTGAGGCTAAAACATACCTTTTGCATTGTGGTTATAAATTATTTTTTCAGCCAAAGAGTATGTGTAGTAAACACATTGATTTGTGTATAAAATAGTCATCCATTAAGCAGGATTACAAGAATCTGGATTTATCATTGAGAGCAGTTTTTAAATATGAATTTATCACATCAATCACATAATTGTCAATCATAGAAAACCATTGGTTGACTCTAACCTTGTCATCAGATATAATTTATTGCGTGAAGAAGTGCTATTACATTGATGTTTTAAAAGTGATCGTTGCACTATTGAATTACACAATCAATTGACATGTCTTTATGTGACAAAATTGGAAGTTTAATTTATTTTTAGTATAATATTCTATAAGATTTCAGTATTCAACCTCAGGTCATTTTTTCTGTGCTCATTCCAAGCAAAGCCAAATATGGCTTCATTGCAAAGCCTTCCCATTGGGCACAGATGTCAATTCAACATCTATTCCACATTGGTTCTATGTAATTTCGATGAAACGACGTGAAAACAACGTTGATTCAACCAATGTGTTTCATGTTGATCAATGTTAAAAATGGTGACCTTTGTTCTGAAATCACAGGACATTTAATCTGTAACAGTGTTTGTGTGAAATCAGTATTGAAGTAAAAGGCCTCTTGGAATGTGTTTTTAAAATACAAAAAAATTCTCAAAATACCACATCTTGTTTTTAAAGTGCCTTTTTAAACTGGAAGTGTGCGAAAGTCTCCTGTGTTATTCCAGAATTGTAAAATGTTTGGACACGCATGTCAAGTGTGTGCAGGATGAAGAAAAATGTTGTTGAAGAGTCGGAGGGTGTATAATGCTGCAGTTGTGGTGGGAATCAAATTCCTGAGTCCCCCGGAGTGCCCTGTCAGGGTGAAGGAGGACGAGATGGCTGTCCAGCGGGTCTCCTATGCGGAGGCAGTGGAAATTGTTGGAGGAAATGGAGATGTGGATGACATGGTAGTGGATGCCCCGCAGCTTGCTGAGAAAGTCGTTCATCAGTTAAAGGATCCTGAAACACAGATTGTTAAGTAGTGGATTTGGTTGCGTTTATTGCGCTGGTGATTCATTGTACTGGCCAAACAACCAAGAAATCTAAGAAACTGGACATTGTGAAACCTAAAAGGTTTTTGGATCTCCAGGACTTCACAGCCAAGACATCGCAGGGAATATTATCTGTAGATGTTCCCCCCTCTCAGGCCGCAGAGGCTGTGTAGAGATCTGAGTAGGAAGACAGACTATTTTGTTTTATTTTTGGTTTTGTTGACGTTTTTTCCTCTTTTTCGGAGTTAAAGCCTCTCAGTTTTCACCCCACTCAGTAGGTGGCGGCAATACACCATAATAGGATGTAGTCCACCGTAAAACCCCACAGAAGAAGTAACATTATTCTCCAGCCTAGTGTAGGATCAGATAGGGCCAAGTAGCGGAATAGTGGTGAGGTTTTTAATGGGTGTAGGGTTAGTTGGTAGGGCAATTTTCTTCCTTTTTCTGTGCCCTTTTTGTGTTACAAAGTCTAATGTATTCACACTCCATAATAGTAGGTGGAAACACAGGGCTAGATAAGACAACATTTACTAATAGAGCCCCACAGTGGCCCTCTCATAATACCTAGCGGTCAGACAGGGAAATAGTTCTAATAGTTTTTTCCACCATTTATTCTTCACATAGGGTATTTTAGAAACACTTAAAATGAGGGCTGTGTTTCATGTAGGCTTACCCTGGTGTGACGTTTTGATAACTGTGTAAATCTCTTTCGGACAAGGTGACTTTTATCAATATATTCGGCTCTATTTAATTGATGCTTATTAGCATCAAACTAGACTACAAAACCCTGCAAGCTCCAGCACGTAATCTCTAGCTTTCACCTTTGCGAACAGGTATTGTTTACATTTCAAACTTGCCCAAAACAGTTCACAGAATTGTCCATTTAAAGAAATGCAGCCAATTTATTCATTACTACATTTAGCTAACATTAGATAGTTAATCCAGAGATTCTTACCTTTGCCTCGATTTGCCAGTCTCGTCCAGATCATCATGGCATTTGTAGTTCTGTATGGTAGCCACATAAGTAGGTAATTGGCATTTCATTTTTTGGGGGGGGGGTGAATACAGGCAAATATATTGATAAAGGGCATGTTGTCTGAGAGAGATTTACAGTTATCAAAACGTCACACCAGGTTAAGCCTACATGAAACACAGCCCTCATTTTAAGTGTTTCTAAAATACCCTATGTAAAAAATCAATGGTGGAAAAACGATTGGAACCATTTCCCTGTTTGACCGTTAGGTTGTATGGGTATTATGACTCATACTATGGCGCTCTATATAGGGAGGCCGTGACCTGCCTCACTCCAGTACAGTAGGTGGCGGTCCATGGGTCTTTGAGGTGGTTGCGATCCGCCAATACAAATTTAAAGAATAAGTCTCATTAGCTAGCTGACAACTCTCCTAGGGTGTATTTTTACAACTCTCAGTTGAAGTACAAGTATAGTCTATAGATCGCATAGGAAGATGGAAGACGACGTTTTAACAACACTGAAAATATTAATAATTGGAGAAAGTGGCGTTGGGAAGTCCAGGTAAGAAAGCTGGTAGCTAACAGTAGCTGGAACGATTAGCGAGGAGCCCTGTTCTCTCGTTAAAAAATGACCATGTTTTCGTGCTGTGTCTGTTAACCAGATAGCTTGAGTGTTAACAAAGCAAACAACAACATATGTTGTTAGATCATAGTAAACTGGCTAATGTAACACAATCGTTTGCTATGCCACATCAGCTAGCTAACGTTAGCTAGCTTACTATGTGGAACGGGTGACGTAATCGATGTGATGAGTTGGAGGTATTGCAACAACAAGGCTGGCTGCAACGAGTTATTTTCACACAGCTAACGTCTTAATAATCCTTTTATTAGTCACTTCAGTAGGAGTGAGTTTTGTAAGATTAAATCAAAAACAATAATTTTGATTGTAGTATACAAATAACCAGCTTAATGCTTTAATAGCAGGTAGCCTAGTGGTTAGAGCGTTGGGGCAGTAACCGAAAGGTTGCTAGATCGAATCTCCGAGCTGACAATGTAAAAATCTGTCGTTCTTCCCCAGAACAAGGCAGTTAACCCACTGTTCCTAGGCCGTCATTGTAAATAGGAATTTGTTCTCGTGTTAAATACATATTTTTATAGGAAAAGTGTCAGTGAAGTGATCAATTTAAGTGTAATTCAATTCACGGGTTTAGTTATGTTAGATTAATCTAATCAAGACTGGACTGGACATTTGACGCCTCCAATATGACAGCAAGGTTTATGTAGACCTATGCCCTGAGTGAGACCCAGTGAGTCTAAAAGGCCTATGTCAAGGCCAATGCCTTAGCAATAGCTAAAGAGTTTGGCCAACTCAGCTGAGAGAGTTAGTATATTAAAGGGTGCCATGATGGCAACAAGTTCCAAGAAGAAATTCTAGAAATAATGCAAAGTAGGATGGTATTGTCATGGAATGTTACCAAGCTGTGTATATCTCTGGCTTTCGTCTCTAGACTGCTAGAAAGAATGCTGGTATGTAGTAGGGCTATGTTATATTACTAAAGCATGAGGACTAGTGCACCTGCACTGCTCGGCCCAGCATTTAAGGCCTTTGGTTCAGACCAGACAGCCTTCAGTTTCTCAAAATAATCAAAGAAATGTTTTTAATTGAAGAAAGACCGACAGACTCACTGCAACTCCTGGGTGTCGCAGCGGTCTAAGGCACTGCATCTCAGTGCAAGGGTACTGGTTCGAATGCAGGCTGTGTGCAAGAGTCCACTACAGTCCACGGTTCAAATCCAGGCTGTATCACATCCGGATGTGATTGGGAGTCCCATAGGGCGGCGCACAATTGGCCCAGCGTCGTCCGGGGTAGGCCGTCATTGTAAATAAGAATTTGTTCTTAACTTGCTTGCCTAGTTAAATAAAGGTTACATTTTTTTATTTAATAACTGGATGTTCCTTCCACCTGACTGGCCAGAGACACTCCCAAAATGCATCTGCATCAAGGGACAAATGGTTATTTTCTAAGATTTTTTTAAGATTTTTTTTTTTCTAAGTCTTTTTTTTTTTTATCCAGGCGACTCAATTTAAGAACAAATTCTTATTTACAAGGACGGCCTGGAATTTCTTCTTGGAACTTATGGTGCCAACATGGCACCCATTTAAGATTCTAACTCTCTCAGCTGAGTTGGCCAAACTCTTTAGCTATAGCTAAGGCATTGGTCTAAGATATATCAGACTCAAAGGCCTAGCTAAACCCTGCTGTCATATTGGATGTGTCAAATGTTCAGTTTTGATCAAAGTCATCTAACACCTGAATTGACTGAATCAGACACTTTTCCAAATAAAACAGTAGCTTAAATATTTGTATACTATCAGCAAAATGATTGTTCTGATTTATTATTACAAAACACACTTATACTGAAGTGACTAAAGGCATATAAAGACGTTAGCTGTGTGAAAATAACTCTATGCAGTCATCCTTGTTGTTGCAACACCTCCAACTCATCACTAACGTTAGCTATTGGTATGAATAATGTGGGCCAAGGCTAGTGTTTCATCTGCCCATTTTGGGTTACTGCCTCAACCTTGAATTTTTAAGTATTGTTAAAATGTAATGGCATACGATTACTCAATCTTCATTACTGACATTATGTATATATTTTTTTTGTCATTTATTGATTAAATAAATGCATGATCTCATTCTCAAATATTCCCCCTCTCTTCCTAGGTCTTCAAATCATTAGAAATCTCTCTGGCAGAGAATAGGGGTTTTATTTTACCGGGCAAATTGGTCTGTTGCACTGCGATTGTGCTATTATGTAGGCTAAGTAACAACATTGCTACTGAGGTATCAGGATACTGACATAACTATGATCAGTCGTTCTTCTGACATTCAATCTGATAAATCATTTCCATGTGGATGAAGAAAATGGATGTATGGTTGAGTAAGAAAATTAGAGTATCGGGCTATTATCTGTGCTGGGGTTGACTGGAAATAAGGATTAGCTAGCTACATCATTAGCCCTGTGATTCCGTTCTTAGCACTTGATTAGTGACTCAACTGAACCCTGACCCTCTGAACACCAACCGATGATGTCATCTGGTTGTTAGTGTATTTAATATGTAGGCCTATGTGCTCATGGCTATTTGCCTTTGTGGAAGTTGCCCTCCATTTCAAATGTGTTATACAGTACTGTAAAAACGACACAGTTGTAATTGTGCAAGGCTAAAATGGAAATGATACAAATTATAAAGTACTTGTCCTTTTTCTCTTTTGCAGTCTTCTCTTGAGATTCACAGATGACACATTTGATCCCGAACTAGCAGCAACAATAGGTAAGACCTTCTGAAGGCAGGTTCACTAGCCCTCTATAACCCACACACATAATAGTCAGTATCATTAGTTCTTGTTTTAGTGACAGTTCCCCTGATTAATCCTGGATTGGCTAGGACTAGGAGCCCTTGTTGTCTTGTTAAAACATGCCCAATAATTAAATGGTCATGTTTTTATGCTGTGTTTGTTAACCAGATAACAATCTAGCTAATAGCTCTTAGCCTATTTTCTATGAGGTCACTCAAGACAAACCGTGAGCGCACACAGACAGTACTGGACAGGACCCCTCTTATCTGAGCTAAGCGCAGGGTAGCTTGACCTGGTCTGCCCTGTACTGGGCTCATATGGGTATCAACAGTATGAACAGACCAGGTAACAATAACAGTAACTCACTGACTGGTATTCTGAATGAAAAGTATAGATAATATCCCAACTATTTCAATAATCTACTTTCTAAATTTAACGGAATGAATTTGAGATACAGCCCGGTCTACATTGAGTGAGCTAATTCAACTGGTGGTGAAATACATGGTTTGGGAAATGGAGAATTCCTTTTCTTCCAGGATCTGCGAATGATATCAGAATTCCAAACTGTATTAAACATTAGACTCTTCAAGGACACCCCTATTATTTCTTTCAGGTAGCCTTGAGACAGTTAACATCCAGGAGTCTTAGTGAAAGACAGGCTCAACATTCATAGCGCTATTGATTACTTAGAATGGGAGACACAAACGGAATAGTGCTGTTTTTTTTTCTACAATAAGAAGTTCTTATAGCTGACTGCACAATGTAGTCTTTGTTAAAACAACCATACGTGCCTGTGGATTCCCAGAGAGAAAGTTCAACGTAATAAAATCATTTTTCTGGTAGGCATGCCTTACTCCTATTTTACTTGGCCAACTCAATATCTTTGCCAAACAGATGTCCCCATAGAAGTTTAGCTATACTCCCCACATTGACACAAGTCCCTTGTGATTTGTGGTCTGAGAACCACTGGTATCCCTCAATTCCTGCTTGCTCCTTTCTTCCTTTGTATAAAGTAAAAGTACAATCTACACTTGTCTATCTGTCATATTAGCATAAGCATACCGTGGTCTCTTATTTGAGTCTTGCTGTAATTCTGTGCCAGCGTGTTACAAATCTGTATCGGAACATGTGGTTTGTAGCACCCCTTTGACATTTAAACAGAGCCATCCAAATAAAACTACCTCCCTATCATCCAACTACTTTCTGTCTTAAATACGGTGATAAGAAACTTCGGTTCAGGTGTACCGGTTCTCATGAATAAATACAGAGCCTCAGATTTGAAGACACAGGTTGTCTGTGATCAGTTAAAATACTTTGACACTACTACTGTTTTGGTGCATGTGGTTGTTGTACTTAGTGTGCTGTCTGTGTGAGTTATCAAGTGTTATACAGCGGGTGGCTCTAATGCGGATTGGTTAAAACCGCTTTCCAGTCGGTGTATATTCCACAAATTACCATATACGGCTAAATCTATTATATAAAATGGACTATTTACTCTGTTCCATCTGACTGCGCAATCCACTGTCTCATCAGCCCCCGCCAGGCACTTTATAAACTTGATCTCCACTATGAAATGCATCTAGACATTATCTCACATTTCTTTTAGACTAACCTTTAGTTTTCAACAGTGGAGATTTGTATAAACCTGGCTGTCTGCCTCTGACATTTGCAACATTGTTTCGATCTTCAGCTGTCCCATTAATGGGCGTGTCGGTACAAGACAGACACAGGAAGGCAGCGTTTCTCAGCCAGTCGAAATCATTAATCAGCTGGCATCATTTTTATCGATATATATCTATACAAAGAAATGTAAATTGGGGGAAAAAAGGTGAAACGAAGTGCAGCTAGTTTGCGGTCTTTCCAGCTTCAGTTTGAAGTGATTATGTTAGCTGTGTTATTGGCTAGCTCCCCTGAACAACAGTGTCCTGACAAGGAAGCACATTTTCTAAGCCAGGCGATATCACACTTTTTGACGTGACTGTAAGTTGGCCGTAGTTGGCTAGCTAACAAGCATGGGATAAGAACGTTACCAGCCAGTATGGCATTGGAACATTTGGGGTCGCGTCCATAGATACAGAACAAAAAGACTGAAGGACTGGGTCGCGTCTCTAGCAACCAAACCGATAGAACGAACGACCAGCCATCTTGGGTAGCAACCCTAGATTTGTGTCTGGACTAGATCTTGTGGAAGGATGAAATGGTATCCATAAATTCATCAAAATAAAGTTTTTAATGAAAATGTCAATCATTATTTAAATATGTTGGTAACCCGTTGTATACAAGTGATAATGCCCTCGAAACCGGTGTTGGGGGATACATTGGCACGGTTTGCCGGCCCTCGACTTCGTTTCGGGCCTATCACCCATGCCAATGTATCCTCCAAACACAGGCTTCTCGGGCATTATCTTAAATCAAACGCACATCATTTAGTGGGTTGCAGGGTCGAAAAAAAGCTCCATCACGTACCTTTTTATTAATAAACAAACTATGTTTAAGTGAGTTGCTTATTCCAGTTTCTATCAGAAGTACTCGGGGACGTTTCAGGTCGCCCGTAAAGAGTTGAGTCTGCAGCACAACAGCCCTACCTTGACTACACCGCAGTGATTGTCAGTTATTGTTGGCTTGGTGATGTATGAACCAGATGCTGCATCATGGCAATGACTGTACTGATGTCTACACTGTAGTGGGTGCTAAATACCACGGTCAGTAGGGATAAACAAAGAGCGAGAGGACATGCTTGACACTCTTTTGGGTGTAGGAGGAGGGCAGGGTGAGGAGACGAGTCCCTCTTCACTCCTCTCTGTTTTGGCTCTTGTCTGGGGCCTGGTCCAGACATAAAAACAACCCCATCTTAAGCATCCGTTTTTCCTGATAAATCTTTCAGTGTGTGCTAAAACTATGGACAATACGTCCAGCCAAACCCTTCATGCTATGTGCGCTGAAAGAAGCCATAGAGATTTACTCGAGCACGACGCTTTTATTTTTATGTATTTTCGACCGAAGAAGAGGGGATATGAATCATGGCACTTCTGAGCGACGTCACAGGTGGAGTTTTTTTGTTGTTGTTGGAAATTTGCTATATTTTTATCTTTACATATTCAACCACATATTCCCCACATAGTTTTAAATCAGGACTCACATCATAATTTAAGTGCACAAAGCTCCGCCCCTCTCTGACTAGTGAAAGGATCCGTTTTAGTTCAGACATGCATTGAGTGGTACATGTAGGCCTAAGTTAAATGAGTCAAGTTCATTTGTCTTCTTGATTCATATTCTTGGCGTATATGACCTGTGTGATGACTCAAATCACCAGGCACACATTTATGATGAAGACATCGTCTTTGATTGGGGGTGCGTTCTTAAATTCACTCTGGAGTGCCAATGAGCACTCAGGGTATTTCGTACATTCAGACCGTTGTCGGATTGTCCGTTTTGTAAATGCTTTCAGAGCGCACACTAGACGCTCTGACCTAGGAGTAGGGTTGATCCGAGTGTTCTGACCTTACAACGGCAGTCAAGCACCCAAGCTAACTGGCTAACGTTGGCTAGCTTGCTAGCTACTTCCAGACACAAATGAGAACACCTCACTCTGACCATTTTACTCTCCCTAGCAGAGCTGGTTATGCTGTTTTCATGTTAACCAGAGCTTTGGTGACTGTAACTGTGCTGCTGGCAACAAATGAATTACGCTTTTTGCCAACATTTACCAACACCGGCCATATTCAACGGGTGTTGAGCATTTGTAAAACTCTGCACTCTAGCACACTCAGGCGAGAGTGCTCTGAAATCTGAGGATTGCCCGAGTGAATTTACGAACGCACCCTGAATGTGTGTTTCTCTCTGTTTCTTACGCAGGCGTTGATTTCAAAGTGAAGACCATCTCAGTGGATGGGAACAAGGCAAAGTTGGCAATATGGGTAAGTAGTCCTCTACACACACACACACACACACTGTCCCTTTCAAAACTGACTGGAAAATGCTGGAAAGGAGTTAGTATGAGGTTTAGGCCTGCGTTATTGTTGTCGACAACTCCTAGGGATGGCTAGTAAAAAAATATCTAATTGCTTAACTTCCACATAACAAATGATTCACTTAACCTCCACAAGATGGTGCTGATGTACATCATTCTGAGCACCATTGACAAATGGCTGTCAAATCTCTCTTTATGCTTTAGTCCTTGTCCTCCATCACTTTTTATGGTTCTGTCTTAGTCACACCACCATATTTTCCTCCCCATGTGTCCAGAGCCTGATGGCTGAGAGGGTTATGGCTGTGTTATGTGTCCAGAGCTGTTATGTTTTGATGTGCCCAGGGCTTTATTAATGGTTGTGTTTTGCAGGACACGGCTGGCCAGGAGCGTTTCCGGACCCTGACACCTAGTTATTACCGCGGCGCGCAGGGAGTCATCCTGGGTGAGCAAACAACTTCATCATTCAGACCGCTACCCCTTTAGACACATACAGCCACTGCAGGTCCGGACAGCCACCATAAAGACTGATGGCTTTTCATCCTGTCCTCTTTCTTACTCTCTGGAACTGACATTATTGCTCTTAACGCTAGAGCAGACATCCTCCAAAGCCTACAGTATACCAGGAGGCTATGATAGTGTGGCTAACACCATGGATGCAGTAGAACTGGCTTTCTAGACAAAAGTGTTTTATTTCCTCATCAGTTCTAGTCCGGTGGCCAAGTGTCCGATTTTGGGTGAATTGTGGCTTTTGTCATATAGAGATGGCACATTTCACACACATTCCTAGTAGTAGCAGAACCAGTGTTGCAACGCTACATTTTGTGTTGATACACAGCTCAGGACTACTTTATGATATAACACTAACACATTCTTGTGATGCGTCGGGGGGGGGGGTTGAAACACGGTTTGAAAGGTCAAAGGTCCCGCCCTCAGTTACAGTATGTCCTGCAGTCATCTGCTGACAGAGATACAATGTTTTTGACCGAGCACCTCACCTCTTGTCTCTTCCTCAGTGTATGATGTAACGCGACGGGATACTTTCACCAAGCTGGACAACTGGCTCAATGAGCTGGAGACGTACTGCACAAGGAATGACCTTGTCAAGATGCTGGTCGGGAACAAAATTGATAAGGTGAGTCCGTTTGTTTGTGTACAGTGTGTCATTTAGGCTAGAATTGTGCTATAATCAGTGGTAAATGTTTGTTGATACTTTATAGGTAGCAAGGCTTTTCCCCCTCATAGAATCAACACATTCTATATACAGGGAATTTCCTGTTCATTGTATTGACCTACCCCAAACCAATATCCCCTTTTTCTTGATTTTCTAGGTTTAGATCATACCCCAGTATTTCCCCTGTATTATTTTATTCAAAATGTATTATATTGTATATACATTTCTTTTTTACAAAACTCGTAGTAATGCCTCTGACTGCACAATGTAGTCTTTGTAAAAAAACAACCATGCCTACCTGTGGATCCCCTACCCCCTCCTGCTACCCTTGCCACCACTGCTGAAAAATATCCTAGGGGAACCACTGCGCTGGTGTATATTTGAAACATTCTTCAGTACTAGGTGTAGTATGTTCCTAGTTTACAGATTGAGCTGGAATGTAATGTGAATAATATTGCCTCCCCAACCTGGGGACACACATTTGAACACATCCCGAGCCCATGTGGCCCACAGAAGTGTTTTGAAAACACTCGCATGTTCAACCAAATGTTATCTCTGGGTTTAGTTCCCTGAGTCTGTGTTTTTTAAAAACAAACATTGTAATTACATTGAAATGTATCCTGCTGCCTCTGTCATCTTCCGCCATAGTAGGTCCTTTGTTTGTTGTTTCTTAACCCTGTAGGATAATATAACATTAGTAGACGTCATGTACATTACTGGTCTTGTGGTACTGACTGTGGTACTGACTGGACTCTCCTACACTGTATGTACAAAAGTATGTGGACACCCCTTCAAATTAGTGGATTCGGGTACACTGCTCAAAAAAATAAAGGGAACACTTAAACAACACAATGTAACTCCAAGTCAATCACACTTCTGTGATATCAAACTGTCCACTTAGGAAGCAACACTGATTGACAATAAATTTCACATGCTGTTGTGCAAATGGAATAGACAAAAGGTGGAAATTATAGGCAATTAGCAAGACACCCCCAAAAAAGGAGTGATTCTGCAGGTGGTGACCACAGACCACTTCTCAGTTCCTATGCTTCCTGGCTGATGTTTTGGTCACTTTTGAATGCTGGCGGTGCTCTCACTCTAGTGGTAGCATGAGACGGAGTCTACAACCCACACAAGTGGCTCAGGTAGTGCAGTTCATCCAGGATGGCACATCAATGCGAGCTGTGGCAAAAAGGTTTGCTGTGTCTGTCAGCGTAGTGTCCAGAGCATGGAGGCGCTACCAGGAGACGGGCCAGTACATCAGGAGACGTGGAGGAGGCCGTAGGAGGGCAACAACCCAGCAGCAGGACCGCTACCTCCGCCTTTGTGCAAGGAGGTGCACTGCCAGAGCCCTGCAAAATGACCTCCAGCAGGCCACAAATGTGCATGTGTCAGCATATGGTCTCACAAGGGGTCTGAGGATCTCATCTCGGTACCTAATGGCAGTCAGGCTACCTCTGGCGAGCACATGGAGGGCTGTGCGGCCCCACAAAGAAATGCCACCCCACACCATGACTGACCCATCGCCAAACCGGTCATGCTGGAGAATGTTGCAGGCAGCAGAACATTCTCCACGGCGTCTCCAAACTCTGTCACGTCTGTCACATGTGCTCATGTGCTCAGTGTGAACCTGCTTTCATCTGTGAAGAGCACAGGGCGCTAGTGGCGAATTTGCCAATCTTGGTGTTCTCTGGCAAATGCCAAACGTCCTGCACGGTGTTGGGCTGTAAGCACAACCCCCACCTGTGGACGTCGGGCCCTCATACCACCCTCATGGAGTCTGTTTCTGACCGTTTGAGCAGACACATGCACATTTGTGGCCTGCTGGAGGTCATTTTGCAGGGTGCTGGCAGTGCACCTCCTTGCACAAAGGCGGAGGTAGTGGTCCTGCTGCTGGGTTGTTGCCCTCCTACGGCCTCCTCCACCTCTCCTGATGTACTGGCCTGTCTCCTGGTAGCGCCTCCATGCTCTGGACACTACGCTGACAGACACAGCAAACCTTTTTGCCACAGCTCGCATTGATGTGCCATCCTGGATGAACTGCACTACCTGAGCCACTTGTGTGGGTTGTAGACTCCGTCTCATGCTACCACTAGAGTGAGAGCACCGCCAGCATTCAAAAGTGACCAAAACATCAGCCAGGAAGCATAGGAACTGAGAAGTGGTCTGTGGTCACCACCTGCAGAATCACTCCTTTTTTGGGGGTGTCTTGCTAATTGCCTATAATTTCCACCTTTTGTCTATTCCATTTGCACAACAGCATGTGAAATTTATTGTCAATCAGTGTTGCTTCCTAAGTGGACAGTTTGATTTCACAGAAGTGTGATTGACTTGGAGTTACATTGTGTTGTTTAAGTGTTCCCTTTATTTTTTTGAGCAGTGTATTTCAGATACACCCATTGCTGACAGGTGTAAAAAAAAGAAAATTGCACACAGCCATGCAATCTCCATAGACAAACATTGGCAGTAGAATGGCCTTACTGAAGAGCTTAGTGACTTTCAACGTGGCACTGTCGTAGGATGCCACCTTTCCAACAAGTCAATTTGTAACATTTCTGCCCTGTTAGAGCTGCCCCGGGCAACTGCAAATGCTGTTATTGTGTAGCAGAAACGTCTAGGAGCACACAGCACGTAAAAATCATCTTTCTTTGGTTGCAACACCCACTACCGAGTTCTAAACTGCCTCTGGAATCAATTTCGGCACAAGAACTGTTCAACAGGAGCTTCATGAAATGGGTTTCCATGGCCGAGCAGCCGCACACAAGCCTAAGATCACCATGCACAATGCCAAGCGTTGGCTGGAGTGATGTAAAGCTCAGCGTCATTGGACTCTGGAGCAGTGGAAACGCGTTCTCTGGAGTGATGAATCTCGCTTCACCATCTGGCAGTCCGACGGACGAATCTGGGTTTGGCGGATGCCAGAAGAACACTACCTGCCTTAATGCATAGTGCCAACTCTAAGGTTTGGAGGAGTAATAGTCTGGGGCTGTTTTTCATGGTTCAGGCCCCTTGGTTCTAGTGAAGGGAAATCTTAACGCTACAGCATACAATAACACTAGACGATTCTGTGCTTCCAACTTTGTGGCAACAGTTTGGGAAAGGCCCTTTTCTGTTTCAGCATGACAATGCTTCTGTGCACAAGCATGGTCCATACAGAAATGGTTTGTCGAGATCAATGTGGAAGAACTTGACTGGCCTGCACAGAGCCCTGACCTCAACCCCATCGAACACCTTTGGGATGGATTGGAAAGCCGACTGCGAGCCAGGCCTAATTGCCCAACATCAGTGCCCGACCTCCCTAATGCTCTTGTGGCTGAATGGAAGCAAGTCTCTGCAGCAATGTTCCAACATCTAGTGGAAAGCCTTCCCAGAAGAGTGGAGGCTGTTATAGCTTAAAGGGGGGACCAACTCCATATTAATCCCCGTGATTTTGGAATGAGATGTTCGACGCGCAGGTGTCCACATACTTTTGGTCATGTAGTGTATGTTTCCCGTGTACCCAGCCCATTCACAGTAGCTGACAGGTATACTGGACAGACCTCATAAAAGATTACTCTTCTTTGTTTTAGGAAAACCATGAACTAGACAGGAACGAAGGCCTGAAGTTTGCAAGAAAACATTCCATGCTGTTTATAGGTAAGTCGGGAGCTGGGAGGATTCCCCTCTCGGATGCGACCCGGGGCATGAGTTATGGCCCACCATTATGCAGGGGAAACAGCTTTTTAAATACCTGTCATACCTGGACTGGAATGTTTGCCTGCTTCTATTCTTAGCCTTATCTTTTTAATATCCTCTAACATCTTTCACTTTATGTCTAACCCCCCACCTATGTGGACAAAGTTGTCTGATTCTTGCTTGAAATAAGCAATTTAATGACCTAATTTTTTTTGTGTATAGTTACCATGTTTTTGCCTGTATTTAGTATAACATATTTTAGATAATTTTAATGATAACCACGTGGTAAATATACACTGTGTTAAAGGGCAGTGGGACCAACACTCATACATAATTGACTCGGAGCAGAAGTTTATTCTGCCATTCCAGAGACACCGCTGTTTTAGGAACCGCGTCAACTACTTTTATTTTCTCTCCAATTTAAGAAACAACAATTTTACCACTTTCGTTTTTACATTTACGTCATTTAGCAGACACTCTTATCCAGAGCAACTTACAGGAGCAATTAGGCTAAGTGCCTTGCTCAAGGGCACATCAACAAATTTCTCACCTAGTCAGGGATTCGAACCAGCGACCTTTCGGTTTACTGGCACAACGCTTTTAACCGCTAGGCTATCTGCCGACTTCGTAAGACAAACTTAGTGTATGAAATCTTTGTCCGTGTCTTTGTTATTCCAATCAGCAATCAGAACAGAAATAACTTCTACCAATCAATAGATACGGCTATTTTGAGCAACTTGTTCAAATTGTAGCACTCGGAGAGCACATTCTAGCTAAGCAATAACGCACAAGAGGCTGTGATAAACATAGTCCCAGGTAAACAACGTTGTTCGGTCCGGGCGGCAGCGGAGGCACACAATGTTCAGGAGAATGACCCTGTCTAGTTTCAGAGAAATGCAGCTGTGGAGGTCAGAAGCTCGATGACAAGCAGGAGCAGCCAGTCACTGACAGTTGTTATGTCTGTATCCCTTCTTTCTCTCCCCCTCTCTTTCTCTCCTACTCTCCCCCCCCAAACCTTTCTCTGGGCCAGAGGCCAGTGCTAAGACGCGTGATGGGGTCCAGTGTGCGTTTGAGGAGCTGGTTGAGAAGATCATCCAGACCCCTGGACTGTGGGAGAGCGAGACGCAGGGCCGAGGGGTCCAGCTGGGCCGGCAGGACCAGGCTGCAGGGGGTGGCTGTGGGGGTTACTGCTCCCTGGTATAGACCCACACTACATTCACACGCAACGCGCGCACATACAAAGCATAGACACTCATACACACACACATACGAAACGCACCCCACACACACTCACTTGAAAGACACACCCAACCAAACACTCACACTGATGGCTGATGTCCTGCGATGAGGACTATGAAGGCTATAGTTTTCAGACTATTTCCCACATCAGCCCCTTAGGTGTGGAGTGAGACAGGGCTGCTCCTGACCAGCACCCTCCGCTCACTGGCTGTGATCATTCATAGGGGCGTTGCTGTTTGCACACTTCCTGTTATCATGGCTATAATTCTGTTTGAAGGTACTCTACCCTGTTGGTCTTTCTGAAAATGATATTAGTGAATGACTTGGTGGAATAGTGAGGGGGGGCACAATACCATGGAAAGCAGATGGGGGTATTATTTTAATTCAGAAAATTATTTTCTATCACCTGTTCTCAATTACGGTTGTAACGAGTTTTGTTTGTCCTCCCCCTCTCAACACTTTTTTGTTGTAGAACCCCCCCTCTATTTTCTCTGCTTTAACACTTTGTTCCTCCTAGCAAGGCAAGCTAGTGTGTGTTGACAGCTAGTGTGTGTTGGCTGCAGGGGTGATTCTCCAGCCTGTGCATCTACCCTGTGTGATCATGCAGCCTTGTCCCCCAGTGCTCGCCCTCCTAACAGCGCTGCAGTTGATTTTCTTATCAGGCCAAGCCGTCATGTATTCTCTCTCTCTCTCTCTCTCTGTCTCTCTTCCACAAGCTGCCTCTTTTGTTCTAAAAATTATACAGTCACCATGTTTCTGGAACAAAGTTTTACAACTTTTCCTGACTTGGACTCGAAACTTTCAGCATTTTCTTGAAGGGTTTATAAATCAAACAGATTGGCACAGGAGGGTTGGCTATCCATTGTGTGTGTGTGTGTTATGAAAAAGAAACTAAACGAACCAACGCTGCATGTTTTGTTGGTTGTTCTAATGGGCTGTGACCAGCCTGGTTATCTGCCACTCGGACAGTTAAATATTAATATCAGCGCTAGTGTCAGTCTTGCTTCAGCTTTTCATAATGCATCCCTATATGGAAAAAAGACTCAAGTTTTCTATATTAAAGAACACATTGAGTCATATGGGTGTTAGCATTGAAATCAAAGAAGGTGTAAGACCTGTAAAAAAAATGAGTTTTGCAATGCTCTGTCTCCATGTTCCATGTCCTTAGACCTTGCCTGTTGTTCTTGAGAGCCAGGAAGAATGTGTTGGGAAATGTAGTTTTGGGTGACCGTACCTATGACCTGCGGTATATTTGTCAGGAGTGACACGGATGCCTTTACAGTATGTCTAATCAAAATATTATTATTTCTTATCCTTTTTTTTTTTTTATTGCATGGAGAATTCTTTTACTTTTTCATGTTTGTTTTATAAATGCCTTGCAGAGACAGTTGTATTGTGTCCCAAATGGCACCCTATTAAATATATAGTGGACTACTTTCAACCACCCTGGTCTAAAAGTAGTGCACTATATAGAGAATTAGGGTGCCATTTTGGACACAAACTTGGACTGTATGAACCACACATACACAATTGAGTTAAATGTACCTTCATCCAGAACCTTGCACACAGGTTTAGAGTAGACTGCATTGGGATTTTTTATTTGTTCTGAATGAACTAGACGTCTGCTTTATGATTGAAATGACAGAGACTTTAACTCTTGAACTTGTTATTTTCTGTTTATGTGACAGCATATAAACACATTGTAAATTTGTGTGTGTGTTTAGGAATACTTATGAAAATATGTATAAATCCTGTGTGGATTGTAAAATTTGAATGTATACATACTACAATTATAAAACCGCCCTATGTATTAAAGTGAATAAAGTAATTTTTAAAGGATTCTGAAGTTGATGCTTATTCCTGCCCGAGCTAAGGAGCCCTCGCCTATTGTAAAACAAAGTGCCAGATCCTATTAACTTAGAATAAATCTTCACACAGTACTTGTACTTCACCTCATCTGAGACGTCTTCACAGAAAGCGACCTAGACTACTTACCATGTTGGAAATGTCATCCTTTGGTGAGCACTGAGAAAGGGTTTCTCTTAAAGCCTGTTTTTGAATTCCACACGTTTACAGATCGAGAAGTAGATATGTGTTTGGTTTAAACACTGTCCGAGGACTCCTGTCAGCTCCCTGTGATTTCTAAATCATCCTTTGGGCAGCTGGTCAGGAAACCCCCACTAGTATTTTGCCCTGGTGCGGTGGCTTGGACTGGGATGTGCATCAGTCCTGTGTCATTATGAAAGGGCTGGCAGAGCCGACCGAGCACACTACCCTCAGTCTTTCCTCACTGCTCAGGGAAGGCTGTTAATCTGAAAACACAGACCTACAACATAACTGAATGTCTGTAGCATCTATAGACCTAACCACTACATTGTTAGATTGAGAATCTGCTTTATTACACAGACCAGAGGTCTGTCAGTGCAGAAAGTACATTAGAAGGAGCATTTTCCCAGAGGATTCTCAACCACCACCAACCCCAAACTCAGACTTGGGTTCAAATACTTTAGCTGCATTTGATGGAGCCTGCCTTGCACAATGGAACTAATCGAATAGCACAAGGTGCAAACTCTGCTCATCTTGCACACTTCAATCTAACGCTGAAAGTTATCTGAAACAGAATAAATACAAATAAATATTATTTGATCTTAGGTCTGACAATTGTCCACCAGTGGGATATACAGTGCATTTGGAAAGTATTCAGACCCCCTTGACTCTACATTTTGTTACGTTACAGCCTTATTCTAAAATTGATTAAATCTACACACAATACACCATAATAACAAAGCAAAAACAGGAATATCACATATACATAAGTATTCAGACCGTTTACTCAGCGATTACAGCCTCAAGTCTTTTTGGGTATGACGCTACAAGCTTGGCACACCTGTATTTGGGGAGTTTCTCCCATTCTTCTCTGCAGATCCTATCAAGCTCTGTCAGGTTGGATGAGGAGTGTCACTGCACAGATATTTTCAGGTCTCTCCAGAGTTCAAGTCCGGGCTCTGGCTGTGCCACTCAAGGACATTCAGAGACTTGTCCCGAAGCCACTCCTGCGTTATCTTGGCTGTGTGCTTAGGGTCGTTGTCCTGTTGGAAGGGGAACCTTTGCCCCAGTCTGAGGTCCTGAGCGCTTTGGGCCAGGTTTTCATCAAGGATCTCTCTGTACTTTGCTCTGTTAATCTTTCCCTCGATCCTGACTAGTCTCCCAGTTCCTGCCACTGAAAAACATCCCCACAGCATGATGTTGCCACCACCGTGCTTCACTATAGGGATGGTGCCAGGTTTCTTCCAGACATGCCGCTTGGCACAGAGAATCTTGTTTCTCATGGTCTGAGACTTTAGGTGCCTTTTGGCAAATTTTAGGTGGCCTGTCATGTGCCTTTTACTGAGGAGTGGCTTCCGGCTGGCCACTCTACCATAAAGGCCTGATTGGTGGAGTGCTGCAGAGATGGTTGTCCTTCTGGAAGGTTCTCCCATCTCCACAGAGAAACTCTGGAGCTCTGTCAGAGTGAAAATTGGATTCTTGGTCACCTCCCTGACCAAGGCCCTTCTACCCTGATTGCTCAGTTTGGCCTGGCGGTCAACTCTTGGAAGAGTCTTGGTGGTTCCAAACTAATTCCATTTAAGAATGATGGAGGCCACTGTGTTCTTGGGGACCTCCATTGCTGCAGAGTTTTTTTGGTACCCTTCCCCAGATCTGTGCCTTGACACAATCCTGTCTCAGAGCTCTACGGACAATTCCTTCAATCTCATAACTTGGTTTTTGCTCTGACATGCACTGTCAACTGTGGGACCTTATATAGACAGGTGTGTTCCTTTCCAAATCATGTCCCATCAATTGAATTTACCACAGGTGGACTCCAATCAAGTTGTAGAAACATCTCAGGGATTATCAATGGAAACAGAATGCACCTGAGCTCAATCTGATAGCAAATGGTCTAAATACTGTGGAAAAAGTCAAGGAGTCTGAATACTTTACGAATGCACTGTATGCCACTGCCTGCCACGTCCCATTGCATTCTCTTTCCACTTAACACTACTCAAATTCGTACTAGCAATAGTATAGTATTATAACAGTATGTCGGAGTCCCAAATGGCACCCTATTCCCTATATAGTGCACCACTTTTGACCACGGGTGGCAGGTAGCGTAGTGGTTAGAGCGTTGGGCCAGTAACTGAAAGGTTGCTAGATGGAATCCCTGAGCTGACAAGATAAACATCTGTCATTCTTCCCCTGAACAAGGCAGTTAGCCCACTGTTCCTAGGCCGTCATTGTAAAGAAGAATTTGTTCTTAACTGACCTTGCCTAGTTAAATAAAGGTTAAGTTAAAAAATATGGGTTGCAGAAAATGTATAGTCAGTCAGGTTTTTAAGGGACTGGAGTGAGCCAGTCTGAGCGGCCAGCCGGGCTAAGCTAACAGAGTGGGTCTGTGTCTCATTAGCACGGGCTCCTCTCCGCCAGGCCGTATGGGTTTTGGGTTAGCGCTAGCTCAGACGAGCCTCTCAGGAGAGCCGTCATGCTGTCATGTGTAAAAATGTTACGAGACGTCGGGCATCGTTTCATAAGGTGTCGGGTTGCCAGACGTCACTCAGTTTGTCATGCTCATTGTCGGTCTACTATCAGTTAATTGTTTTGCCATGCTGACCAGAAGAAAGAATGGGGAGAGAACAACTGAAAGGATCACGCTCTCTGTTACTGATGCTGGGAGAGATCTGAGTTATCGGGGGCCTTAAGGCTAATAGGTTAACCATAAGGATAGCCTCCTCTCCGCTCTGCGCCCAGAAAGTGTTGTGTGTGAAAGTGATGGGGAGCACTGGTGAGTCGACATTGCAACAGGCCTTGTCTAAAAAGCTACTCCTTCCACACTGTGCCAACTTGAATCAAACCGTATGTACCGTGCTGGCTCTGATTCACATTGTCCCTTGCAACACATTTCCAGTAGTTGGATGCGTAACGAGGCCGGAGCAGTACGGCTTGGTTCGGCTCAGCTCAGTAGTGTGAAAAGGGTGGTCTATAAGCAGGGCTGGGGAGTAACTGATTACATGTTTTTTACTGTAATTGGTTATGTTACCAGCAACAATATTGTAATCAGATTACAGATACTTTGAAGAACTAGATCATTACTTCTTGGATTACTTTTAAATGTTTGCAAGAAAAAAATACATTGACACCTTTGTGCATAAGTTTAAGTTTGTTCCACCTCAGCGAGTCTGACCACAATTCAGAGACCACTATGATGACACAGCAAATATGTTTGATGGATCCTTTTTGTCTTCTAGGTTAAGGGAAAAACAATCCAAAAGTAAGTAATCAGATTACTGAGTTTAAGTAATCAACAAGTTATGTTACTGATTACAATTTTGGACTGATAACTTAAACGGATTACATTTCGAAAGTAGCCTACCCAACCATGCCTATAAGGCACCTGTGCGTCTGCAGACTTTTCAAGTGTTAACGTTCTGAAGTGAGGTAGAGGAAAATGCCCCTCCATCCCTCCATCCTCCTTCCCTACCCTCTGAAGTCAGTAAGCTCCAGCTTCAGCCAAGCTCCCTGGCCTTCTCCTCTCTTAGGTTACCCTGTGTACGTCCCAAATGGCACCCTATTCCCTATATATTACAGTACATATGACCAGATCCCTATGGGTCATGGTCAAATGAAATGCACTATTAAGGAAATAGGGTGTGATTTGGGAAGCGACCTCTCTCTGTACCAGAAGCCTCTGAGGTAATGCAACCAACAGCCCCAGGACTGATGAGACTGTCAATGCAGGTGGAAACTCACTAATTAGGTTGAATCTCCTGTTTAGATTGTCGTTTTACACTCTGTCACCTGTTATTTCATCAGGAGCTTCTTGTTTCACAATTTCAGTGGTCCCTCGGAGATGTATGGCCCTCCTTTTGTCCTATAATACTACTCCTTCACTCCCTCGATCTTCTCTACCTCCCTCTCACGCTCTTTCTCTACCTCCCTCTCTCTTTATTTACCTCTCACTCTCTTTCTCTACCTCCCTCTCTCTTTCTCTACCTCTCACTCTCTTTCTCTACCTCCCTCTCTCTTTCTCTACCTCCCTCTCTCATTCTCTACCTCCCTCTCTCTTTCTCTACCTCCCTCACTCTCTTTCTCTACCTCTCTTTCTCTACCTCTCACTCTCTTTCTCTACCTCCCTCTCTCTTTCTCTACCTCTCTCTCTTTCTCTACCTTCCTCTCTCTCTCTCTACCTCCCTCTCTCTCTCTACCTCCCTCACTCTCTCTGCCTCCCTCTCCCTCTCTACCTCCCTCGCTCACTCTCTCTACCTCCCTCTCTCTTTCTCTACCTCCATCTCTCTTTCTCTACCTCCCTCTCACTCTCTTTCTCTACCTACCTCTCTCTTTCTCTACCTCCATCTCTCTTTCTCTACCTCCCTCTCACTCTCTTTCTCTACTTTCCCCTCTATCTCTTTGTATCTCTCACTCTCTTTCTCTACCTCCCTCTCATTCTAGATCGCAGTCTCCTGTTTTTTGAAATTGTGTCCTGAAACAGTATGAACAGAGATAGTGTTGGTGTTGACATAATGTTAAGACAGGGTTAGAGTAGTGTAGGGCCCACTGAAGTTAGATTCTGTCCTCCTCAGAAAGGTGTGATCATATCCTCTGAGATACCAGGCCTACAAGATCACCTATCAATCAGACTGGAGCAGCCCCATAACTGAATAATCCCTGACCTTGGGTGAGTAGGAAACCTCTACCCCTGCTTGGTGTGAACCCTTGGCCTAATTTCGTGTATTCAATTTGACTTGTAATTCAGTTGTAATTGAGTTTCCTCAGGATTTGAAACTAAGTGATTGTATTGTAACCTATATTTGTTATTTGGGAAAACACAGACTCCTATGTAAAGGTCCCTAAAGAAAGCAAGGGAGAGGGACTCAAGTGATTCCACACCCATACAGCGGAAGCTCCTTTCTCTACAGGGCAGTCTTTCATCTTGGCCTCAGGTTACTGTGTTAATAAGCACAGGGCTCGGAGAGGGACAGACCAGGGCGCACGCACGCACGCATACACACACGCATACACACACGCACACACACACGCACACACACACACACACACACACACACACACACACACACACACACACACACACACACACACACACACACACACACACACACACACACACACACACACACACACACACACACACACACGTACGTACCACCCCACCATCCTGTGGAAACCAAATGAAAGGATGAGTACCACCATTCATCATCCATCTACCCATAATTCCCCTGTTTATTGCGCTCCCCGCTCCACTCTCCTGTGGCATATTTCTGGCATACTCCGGCTCTCCCCAGAATTCTTTAGCTGTGCTGTCATTCACCCACACCACCCGACCGCTTGTCACAAAAAGCCCTCCGGTCAGATCTGGACTCGTGCTACTACAACATGGAAGCAAATATCCATACAGGCCCAAACTTATTGGATTCTATAATAAACGAATCACATTGTGTCAACATGGGCCGGGTGTAAGATTTCCACATGCCTGAAACAATTTTTCATCCATGAAAAAGGCCGCATGTTTTACTGCTACGCTTCTATCTCGACCCGCCTTGAAAAAAAATATATATTATTAAACTCCCTTTGGGCTACATGATTGGCATGTATAGAAACAAATTCATTATTTTGTATAAATAATCCTGCTCTGTGTTATAATTGCGCTGCTTATTTTCCTTTGCCAGGATGATCTGGTTTTCAGGTCTGTACTAGTGAATTCATTAGAAACCACAAAGACCAGAAGTCCCTGCAGTTTGACTGGCATTGATGAGGCGTGTAGGTCTGTCAGGGTGGGGAAGATACAGGGTTACTTTTCCTCAAACGCTGAATAGGGGTGCCACCTTGGACAGAATAGGGGGTGTTTAAGAGAAGCAGTACAAAGTATCGACCTGACAAGTAGTTCAATGGTACTAAACCCTTGCCACTTAATTTGAGTTGGTAGCGTTGCCACTTTTGTTGGTAGCTTTGCTACTTTTGTTGGTAGCTTTGCCATTTTTGCAGGGTGTTTGCACAGCATAGTACCTTTGCCCTGCAGCTTACCTCTTAGTTAATGTATGTTTTTCCAACATGTCTGTTCCATTGTGCTCAGGATGTAACCTGAGGTTACGTTTATTACCCTGAACCACAGGAAGCTCAGGTTCTTTAAGATGTACGGCGGACAATTGAAATTGAAAACACAGACAGGCCCCGACCTCAACCTCTACCTCTTTCACGACTCATACCCTCCCACTGGCCAAGTAGAATCTCTCTCTCTCTCTCTCTCTCTCTCTCTCTCTCTCTCTCTCTCTCTCTCTCTCTCTCTCTCTCTCTCTCTCTCTCTCTCTCTCTCTCTCTCTGTCTCTCTCTGACTCTCTCTGACTCTCTCTCTCTCTCTCTCTCTGACTCTCTCTCTCTCTCTCTCTCTCTCTCTCTCTCTCTCTCTCTCTCTCTCTCTCTCTCTCTCTCTCTCTCTCTCTCTCTCTCTCTCTCTCTGACTCTCTCTCTCTCTCTCTCTCTCTCTCTCTCTGACTCTCTCTCTCTGACTCTCTCTCTCTCTCTGACTCTCTCTCTCTCTCTCTCTCTGACTCTCTCTTTCTCTCTCTCTCTCTGACTCTCTCTCTCTCTCTCTCTCTCTGACTCTCTCTCTCTCTCTCTGACTCTCTCTCTCGCTCTGACTCTCTCTCTCTCTCTCTTTCCCTCTCCTTCTAAGTAGAATACAGCTCTTGCTCTATAAAGAAACTATAGATGAGTTTCACATAGACACATCAAAAGTACTGTACATGAGTTTTGCTTGATATAATCCCAGTAAATATCTTGTATCCACTTCTTTTGGGTAATTAATTTCAATCAGATTCAAAAGGAAAACAATAGTCTATCTGACTAATCTTGTAACCCAGAACCAAATCTCTGTGTTACATCTATGTTAACAGTCACGCAAAACTCTGAAAAACCAAATGGAACACTATTTAACTTTACAGTGCACTACCATTTGGGCTCTCGTCAAAGGTAGTGCACTATAAAGGAAATAGGGTGCCATTTGGCACGCAGACATAGTGAAGTGTATGCGATCTACATGTTTCATTTAGTTCAGGTCATGCTACCACTAAGTCACTCTCTGGTGCTGAGAAGGTTCTAGCGTTGATGTCTTGTTAGTTAAAGCTCCTTGAAGATCGAGATAGGACCTTGAAGATCGAGTTCACCTCACCCACTACACTACTATACTGTGGAATGGTTGTGTCTGAAATCCATTCAGAGATTGCCATAAGAAGCTATTCCCAACATTAGAAATGTATGCAACATTTCTAAGTGACCACAAACTTTTGAAAGGTAGTGTACAGTTGAAGTCGGAAGTTTACATTAAACTTAGGTTGGAGTCATTAAAACTTGTTTTTCAACCACTCCACACATTTCTTGTTAACAAACTATAGTTTTGGCATGTCGGTTAGGACATCTACTTTGTGCATGACAAGTAATTTTTCCAACAATTGTTTACAGACAGATTATTTCTGTGCCTTTAAACAGCTTGGACAATTCCAGAAAATGATGTCACGGCTTTAGAAGCTTCTGATAGGCTAATTGACATAATTTGAGTCAATTGGAGGTGTACCTGTGGATGTATTTCAAAGCCTACATTCAAACTCAGTGCCTCTTTGCTTGACATCATGGGAAAATCAAAAGAAATCAGCCAAGACCTCAGAAAAAAAATTATAGACCTCCACAAGTCTGGTTCATCCTTGGGAGCAATTTCCAAACGCCTGAAGGTACCACGTTCATCTGTACAAACAATAGTATGCACGTAGAAACACCATGGGACCACGCAGCCGTCATACCACTCAGGAAGGAGACTTGCGAAAAGTGCAAATCAATCCCAGAACAACATCAAAGGACCTTGTGAAGATGCTGGAGGAAACAGGTACAAAAGTATCTATATCCACAGTAAAAACAAGTCCTATATCAACATAACCTGAAAGGCCGCTCAGCAAGGAAGAAGCCACTGCTCCAAAACCGCCATAAAAAGCCAGACTACGGTTTGCAACTGCACATGGGGACAAAAATCGTACTTTTTGGAGAAATGTCCTCTGGTCTGATGAAACAAAAATAAAACTGTTTGGCCATAATGACCATCGTTATGTTTGCAGCCGAAGAACACCATACCAACCGTGAAGCATGGGGGTGGCAGCATCATGTTGTGGGGGTGCTGTGCTGCAGGAGGGACTGGTGCACTTCACAAAATAGATCATGAGGAGGAAAATTATGTGGATATATTGAAGCAACATCAGTCAGGACTTCCAAATCAGTCAGTCAGGTCTTCCAAATGGACAGTAACCCCAAGCATACTTCCAAAATTGTGGCAAAATGGCTTAAGACAACAAAGTCAAGGTATTGGAGTGGCCATCACAAAGCCCTGACCTCAATGCTATAGAACATTTGTGGGCAGAACTGAAAAAGCGTCTGCAGGAAAGGAGGCCTACAAACCTGACTCAGTTACACCAGCTCTGTCAGGAGGAATGGGCCAAAATTCACCCAACTTATTGTGGGAAGCTTGTGGAAGGCTACCCGAAACGTTTGACCCAAGTTAAACAATTAAAGGCAATGCTGCCAAATGCTAATTGAGGGTATGTAAACTTCTGACCCACTGGGAATGTGATGATAGAAATAAAAGCTGAAATAAATCATTCTCTCAACTATTATTCTGATATTTCACATTCTTAAAATAAAATGGTGATTCTAACTGACCTAAGACAGGGAATTTTTACTAGGATTAAATGTCAGGAATTGTGAAAAACTGAGTTTAAATGTATTTGGCTAAGGTGTATGTAAACTTCCGACACCCCTTCAAATGAGTGGAGTCGGCTATTTCAGCCACACCCGTTGCTGACACGTGTATAAAATTTAGCAAACAGCCATGCAATCTCCATAGACACACGTTGGCAGTAGAATGGCCTTACTGAAGAGCTCAGTAACTTTCAACGTGGCACCGTCATAGGATGCCACCTTTCCAACAAGTCAGTTCGTCAAATTTCTGCCCTGCTAGAGCTTCCCCGGTCAGCTGTGAGTGCTGTTATTATGAAGTGGACATTTCTAAGAGCATCAACTGCTCAGCCGCGAAGTTATAGGCGACACAAGCTCACCAAACAGGACCATCGAGTGCTGAAGCTTGTAACGCGTAAAAATTGTCCATCCTCGGTTGCAACTCTCACTACCGAGTAGTGACTGCCTCCAAACTGCCTCCGGAAGCAACGTCAGCACAGGAACAGTTTGTTGGGAGCTTCATGAAATGGGTTTCCATAGCCAAGGAGCAGCACACAAGCCTAAGATCACCATTCGCAATGCCAAGCGTTGGCTGGAGTGGTGTAAAGCTTACCGGCATTGGACTCTGGAGCAGTGGAAATGCGTTCTCTGGAGTGATGGCGGACGAATCTGGGTTTGTCGGATGCCAAAACGCTCCCTGCCAAATGCAAAGAGCTCGGTCTGGAAGAACTTGACTGACCTGAACAGAGCCCTAACCTCAACCCCATCAAACACCTTTGGGATGAATTGGAATGCTGACTGCGAGCCAGGCCTAATCGCCCAACATCAGTGCCCGACCTCCCTAATGCTCTTGTGGCTGAATGGAAGCAAGTCCCTGCAGCAATGTTCCAACATCTAGTGGAAAGCCTTCCTAGAAGATTGGAGGCTGTTATAGCAGCAAAGGGGGGACCAACTCCATATTAATGCCCATGATTTTGGAATGAGATGTTCGACAAGCAGGTTTCCACATACTTTTGGTCATGTAGTTTATGTTACGTTTTGTATGATATGTTGGATGTCCGTCACCTGTTTCGTATTACGAATTAAAATTAGTATTATATGTTACGAATTTACTAAATGTACAACATGTTATGAATTTGCAAAACGTACAATATTTTAAGAATTTGCTAAATGTATGATATGTTACGAATTCTAGCTAGGTGGCTTGGTTACTAACGTTAGCTAGCTGGCTAACATTTAGGGTTAAGGTTAGGGTTAAGTATAGGACTTAGGTTAAAGGGTTAAGGTTAGGTTAGGTTAAAGGTTAGGGTTAGGGGCAGGGTTAAGGTTAGGTTAAAGGTTAGGGGAAAGGTTAAGGTTAGGTTAAAGGTTAGGGGAAGGGTAAAGGTTAAGGTTAGGGGAAGGGTAAAGGTTAAGGTTAGGGGAAGGGTTAAGGTTAGGGGAAGGGTAAAGGTTAAGGTTAGGGGAAGGGTAAAGGTTAAGGTTAGGGTAAAGGTTAAGGTTAGGGGAAGGGTAAAGGTTAAGGTTAGGGGAAGGGTAAAGGTTAAGGTTAGGGGAAGGGTAAAGGTTAAGGTTAGGGGAAGGGTAAAGGTTAGGGGAAGGGTAAAGGTTAGGGGAAGGGTTAAGGTTAGGGGAAGGGTAAAGGTTAAGGTTAGGGGAAGGGTAAAGGTTAAGGTTAGGGGAAGGGTAAAGGTTAAGGTTAGGGGAAGGGTTAAGGTTAGGGGAAGGGTAAAGGTTAGGGGAAGGGTAAAGGTTAGGGCAAAGGTTAAGGTTAGGGGAAGGGCAAAGGTTAAGGTTAGGGGAAGGGTAAAGGTTAAGGTTAGGGGAAGGGTAAAGGTTAAGGTTAGGGGAAGGGTAAAGGTTAAGGTTAGGGGAAGGGTAAAGGTTAAGGTTAGGGGAAGGGTAAAGGTTAAGGTTAGGGGTAAGGGTAAAGGTTAAGGGTTAAGGTTAAGGTTAGGGGAAGGGTAAAGGTTAAGGTTAGGGGAAGGGTAAAGGTTAGGGTTAGGGGAAGGGTAAAGGTTAGAGGTTAGGGGAAGGGTAAAGGTTAAGGTTAGGGGAAGGGTAAAGGTTAAGGTTAGGGGAAGAGTAAAGGTTAAGGTTAGGGGAAGGGTTAGCTAACATGTTGCAAAGTAGTAAGTAGACTAAGTAGTAAGTAGAACTTCTGATTCCGACAGAGATGGCCGCCTCGCTTCGCGTTCCTTTTTACAACAACCACCCGAGCTGCTGCCTGTTCACCCCGCTACCATCCAAATCAAATCAAATCAAATCAAATTTTATTAGTCACATACACATGGTTAGCAGATGTTAATGCGAGTGTAGCGAAATGCTTGTGCTTCTAGTTCCGACAATGCAGTAATAACCAACAAGTAATCTAACCTAACAATTCCACAACTACTACCTTACACACACACACAAGTGTAAAGGGATAAAGAATATGTACATAAAGATATATGAATGAGTGGTGGTACAGAACGGCATGGCAGATGCAGTAGATGGTATAGAGTACGGTATATACATATGAGATGAGTACTGTAGGGTATGTAAACATAAAGTGGCATAGTTTAAAGTGGCTAGTGGTACATGTATTACATAAAGATGGCAAGATGCAGTAGATGATATAGAGTACAGTATATACATATGAGATGGGTAATGTAGGGTATGTAAACATTATATTAAGTGGCATTGTTTAAAGTGGCTAGTGGTACATTTTTACATAATTTCCATCAATTCCCATTTTTAAAGTGGCTGGAGTTGAGTCAGTATGTTGGCAGCGGCCGCTAAATGTTAGTGGTGGCTGTTTAACAGTCTGATGGCCTTGAGATAGAAGCTGTTTTTCAGTCTCTCGGTCCCTGCTTTGATGCACCTGTACTGACCTCGCCTTCTGGATGATAGCGGGGTGAACAGGCAGTGGCTTGGGTGGTTGTTGTCCTTGATGATCTTTATGGCCTTCCTGTGACATCGGGTGGTGTAGGTGTCCTGGAGGGCAGGTAGTTTGCCCCTGGTGATGCGTTCTGCAGACCTCACTACCCTCTGGAGAGCCTTACGGTTGTGGGCGGAGCAGTTGCCGTACCAGGCGGTGATACAGCCCGACAGGATGCTCTCGATTGTGCATCTGTAGAAGTTTGTGAGTGCTTTTGGTGACAAGCCGAATTTCTTCAGCCTCCTGAGGTTGAAGAGGCGCTGCTGCGCCTTCTTCACAACGCTGTCTGTGTGGGTGGACCAATTCAGTTTGTCCGTGATGTGTACACCGAGGAACTTAAAACTTTCCACCTTCTCCACTACTGACCCGTCGATGTGGATAGGGGGGTGCTCCCTCTGCTGTTTCCTGAAGTCCACAATCATCTCCTTTGTTTTGTTGACGTTGAGTGTGAGGTTATTTTCCTGACACCACACTCCGAGGGCCCTCACCTCCTCCCTGTAGGCCGTCTCGTCGTTGTTGGTAATCAAGCCTACCACTGTAGTGTCATCCGCAAACTTGATGATTGAGTTGGAGGCGTGCATGGCCACGCAGTCGTGGGTGAACAGGGAGTACAGGAGAGGGCTCAGAACGCACCCTTGTGGGGCCCCAGTGTTGAGGATCAGCGGGGTGGAGATGTTGTTACCTACCCTCACCACCTGGGGGCGGCCCGTCAGGAAGTCCAGGACCCAGTTGCACAGGGCGGGGTCGAGACCCAGGGTCTCGAGCTTGATGACGAGTTTGGAGGGTACTATGGTGTTAAATGCTGAGCTGTAATCGATGAACAGCATTCTCACATGGGTATTCCTCTTGTCCAGATGGGTTAGGGCAGTGTGCAGTGTGGTTGCGATTGCGTCGTCTGTGGACCTATTGGGTCGGTAAGCAAATTGGAGTGGGTCTAGGGTGTCCGGTAGGGTGGAGGTGATATGGTCCTTGACTAGTCTCTCAAAGCACTTCATGATGACGGAAGTGAGTGCTACGGGGCGGTAGTCGTTTAGCTCAGTTACCTTAGCTTTCTTGGGAACAGGAACAATGGTGGCCCTCTTGAAGCATGTGGGAACAGCAGACTGGGATAAGGATTGATTGAATATGTCCGTAAACACACCAGCCAGCTGGTCTGCGCATGCTCTGAGGACGCGGCTGGGAATGCCGTCTGGGCCTGCAGCCTTGCGAGGGTTAACACGTTTAAATGTTTTACTCACCTCGGCTGCAGTGAAGGAGAGCCCGCAGGTTTTGGTAGGGGGCCGTGTCAGTGGCACTGTATTGTCCTCAAAGCGGGCAAAAAAGTTGTTTAGCCTGTCTGGGAGCAAGACATCCTGGTCCGCGACGGGGCTGGTTTTCTTTTTGTAATCCGTGATTGACTGTAGACCCTGCCACATACCTCTTGTGTCTGAGCTGTTGAATTGCGACTCGATTTTGTCTCTGTACTGGGACTTAGCCTGTTTGATTGCCTTGCGGAGAGAATAGCTACACTGTTTGTATTCGGTCATGCTTCCGGTCACCTTGCCCTGGTTAAAAGCAGTGGTTCGCGCTTTCAGTTTCACGCGAATGCTGCCGTCAATCCACGGTTTCTGGTTTGGGAATGTTTTTATCGTTGCTGTGGGTACGACATCGTCAATGCACTTCCTAATGAACTCGCTCACCGAATCAGCATATTCGTCAATATTGTTGTTGGACGCGATGCGGAACATATTCCAATCCGCGTGATCGAAGCAGTCTTGAAGCGTGGATTCAGATTGGTCGGACCAGCGTTGAACAGACCTGAGCGCGGGAGCTTGTTGTTTGAGTTTCTGTTTGTAGGCTGGAATCAACAAAATGGAGTCGTGGTCAGCTTTTCCGAAAGGGGGGCGGGGGAGGGCCTTATATGCGTCGCGGAAATTAGTATAACAATGATCTAGGGTTTTTCCAGCCCTGGTAGCACAATCGATATGCTGATAGAATTTAGGGAGTTTTGTTTTTAGATTAGCCTTGTTAAAATCCCCAGCTACGATGAATGCAGCCTCAGGGTGTGTGGTTTCCAGTTTACAAAGAGTCAGATAAAGTTCGTTCAGGGCCATCGATGTGTCTGCTTGGGGGGGAATATATACGGCTGTGATTATGATTGAAGAGAATTCCCTTGGTAGATAATGCGGTCGACATTTGATTGTGAGGAGTTCTAGATCAGGTGAACAGAATGACTTGAGTTCCTGTGTGTTGTTATGATGATCACACCACTTCTCGTTAATCATAAGGCATACCCCCCCGCCCCTCTTCTTACCGGAAAGATGTTTGTTTCTGTCGGCGCGATGCATGAAGAAACCAGCTGGCTGCACCGACTCCGTTAGCGTCCCTTGAGTTAGCCATGTTTCCGTGAAGCAGAGCACGTTGCAATCCCTGATGTCTCTCTGGAATGCTACCCGTGCTCGGATTTCATCAACCTTATTGTCAAGAGACTGGACATTGGCGAGTAGTATGCTAGGGAGTGGAGCGCGATGTGCCCGTCTCCGAAGCCTGACCACGAGACCGCCTCGTTTGCCCCTTTTTCGGCGTCGCACAGGGTCGCCGGCTGGGATCAGATCCATTGTATTGGGTGGAAGGCAAAACACTGGATCCGTTTCGGGAAAGTCATATTCCTGGTAGGAACGATGATGAGTTGACGTTAATCGTATATTCAGTAGTTCCTCCCGACTGTATGTAATGAAACCTAAGATTACCTGGGGTACCGATGTAAGAAATAACACATAAAAAAACAAAAAACTGCATATTTTCCAAGGAACGCGAAGCGAGGCGGCCATCTCTTTTCGGCGCCGGTGTAAGGCGAGGTCAGTACAGGTGCATCAAAGCTGGGACCGAGAGACTGAAAAACAGCTTCTATCTCAAGGCCATCAGACTGTTAAACAGCCATCATTAACATTGAGTGGCTGCTGCCAACGTACTGACTCATCTCTAGTCACTTTAATAATGAAAGATTTATGTAATAAATGTGTCACGAGCCACTTTAAACAATGCCACTTTATATAATGTTTACATACCCTACATTACTCATCTCATATGTATATACTGTACTCTATACCATCTACTGCATCTTGCCTATGCCGTTCGGCCATCGCTCTTTCATATATTATTATTAATTATTTTACACTTGTGTGTATAAGGTAGTTGTTATGAAATTGTTAGGTTAGATTACTTGTTAGATATTACTGCATGGTCGGAACTAGAAGCATAAGCATTTTGCTACACTCGCATTAACATCTGCTAACCATGAGTATGTGACAAATAAAATGTGATTTGAGTTGAAAAGTTGCTAATTAGCTTAAATGCTAAAGTTGTCCATGATGAGATTCAAACTTGTGTTGGTAGACGTTTGCATTATACGCCCACCCAACCACCTCCATTTTTGCCTTAAGTAACCATCTGTGTTATGTAACCATGCCAAAAGTAACATATACTAATTTGAGTGTCCCAGATTTACATTTACTATGTTACCTCTAGTCTATGAAACCAGGCTGTTTGTTTAGGTTATATTTATGACTGGTATTTTCGTATTCTGTCTAAGAATTTTATACAGGCGAATGGAAAAATAATAATTTCATGAATTCCTTGTCATCACATATTTAATATTTTGAAAAATATCACCATATCTGAAAGACCTCAAAGATTTATGACTCAAAAATACTGAAATGGTTGGAAAATGTTTTCATTGCACAGATGTTTATCACTTTTTAGACTAATATTGAATACAAGACGATAGATTTGGGTCCAAAAAGTACATTTTATAGATGTTGTTATACTTTTATAATATTTTGGAAATCAATATATTTTGGATTTGGAATACTTTATTGATACAGTGGTATAATTTACAATAGCGGGACAGTTTACTGTGGTACTGGAGAAAAGAGACCCTGTACTTTATAGATTTGTTCCAAATGGCACCCTATTCCATTTATAGTTCACTACTTTTGACCAGGACAAAATGGAATAATAGGGTGCTATTTGGAATGCAGCCTGTTAGTTAGTGGCAGATGTAGAAGCTGGAAAACTGTATGTATGTGCGTGTGTCTGCATGTATGTGTGTGTATGCATGTGTGCGTGTGTTGTTTGTGTGGGAGTGTGTGTGTGTTGTAATGGTAGCAGCCTTGCCCGGGCCGGGGGCCTTTAGGCTTGGCTGTTTTGTCTACTCCTCACCCATCTCAAGGCCGTAATGTGGAGGACGTTAGTAACCTGCTGGGCCTGAGCCTGGCTTAACATAGACTGGCACCGGCTCTAAAAACTCTCCACGTCTAATTTTACATCAGCTTTCACACACAATATGTTCAGACACACACACACACACTCCTGCCCTTCCTAGGTAAGCAGATACAGTAACAATGGTGTAGGTTCCCCACAGTGCCGGGTTGGGGCTCGGGGCCCGCCTTGGCTCCTGGCTACCAACGTCAAGGTGTCTCTGTGTGTGTGTGTGTGTGTGTGTGTGTCTGTGCATTGGCTCCTGGCTCCTCACCGTACAGACCCTGAGTGGCTCCGAACTCATTTATGGTGTTGGATAGCAGCAGGCACATTTCCAAGAGTTCAAATATTTACATTCGTCCAATCAAGCGGCAGACAGTAGCGCATATATTTCAGTGAGGTCATCAGTGTGCTGCCTCCCACTCCCACCGCAGAGCTTAGGGGATCCAGGGTACTGTAGCTCATAGTATTCTCCCGGACACAGCCGAATAACGGAGTATAACACACACAGTGGACAGTTATTGATGTTGTCCCCTCCTCCTCTGTCTGTCTCTTTCCGAGCTTCAAATATTTTGAGGTAGTTTATCTTCATCTAGGTTTTAGAACTTGATCTTATCTTTTTTGGAACATTTCAGTGGTCTCTCTGTTTTCTCCTTGATTTATTTTCTCTGTCTCTCTGTGTAAAGAACTGCAACTGAAATGACAGCCATTCAGGGGTCAGAACCAGGATACCATCATATATTTATCTGAGAACATATGACCGGATGAGGTGCTAAAACGTTCTCTGAAACCTCATTTCCCCCCACAATGTTAGTTTTATTAGGTCCATTCTAATAACAAATACCAGGCATGTATTATAACAGTATAACATATGGACTATATTCTCAAAAGATACATAAAAGACTGTTCGAGATCATTGGTTAGATTAGGTTTGTGGGATTCTGTGTATGGGTGTCATATATAATAAACCTACCTACAGTAGAACTTTATATCTATAACTGAGGTCTCCTCTGAAGGAGATGAGCGGTATATGATGATTAAATAGCAGTCATTTAAATAGGACCCAGTGACGCAAAACTCAACCCTGACAAACGCCAGAGCATCTGGGTCTGAGATGACATGCAATACATGGGGATGTGATGTCCCAAATGGCACCCTATTCCCTATGTAGAGCCATACTTTTGACCAGAGCCCTACAGGAAATAGGGTGCCACTTGGGACGCAACCATGGCCGTCCAACCGTCTGGGCATAAGTCCTAAGTAGATCACTCTCAGGCCTTTTATAGATTTGGCCTGCAGACAGACACACAGACAGACAGACACACAGGCAGACAAAGCAGTAGCCAGTGGAATACAACGAAAACTTGTAAAGAGATCAATTCAATGTTGATTCAATGAAGCAGATTAATCAATCACACTCTGTAATACAATTGAAGCCCTCGAGACTCTTATAAACTCAGCAAAAAAAGAAACGTCCCTTTTTCAGGACCCTGTCTTTCAAAGATAATTCGTAAAAATCCAAATAACTTCACAGATCTTCATTGTGAAGGGTTTAAACACTGTTTCCCATGCTTGTTCAATGAACCATAAACAATTAATGAACATGCACCTGTGGAACGGTCGTTAAGACACTAACAGTTTACAGACGGTAGGCAATTAAGGTCACCGTTCTGAAAACTTAGGACACTAAAGAGGCCTTTCTACGGACTCTGGAAAAACACCAAAAGAAAGATTCTCAGAGTTCCTGCTCATCTGCGTGAACGTGCCTTAGGCATGCTGCAAAGAGGCATGAGGACTGCAGATGTGGCCAGGGCAATAAATTGCAATGTCCGTACTGTGAGACGCCTAAGACAGCGCTACAGGGAGAGGATGGACAGCTGATCGTCCTCGCAGTGGCAGACCACGTGTAACAACACCTGCACAGGATCGGTACATCCGAACATCACACCTGCGGGACAGGTACAGGATGGCAACAACAACTGCCCGAGTTACACCAGGAATGCACAATCCCTCCATCAGTGCTCAGACTCTCCGCGATAGGCTGAGAGAGGCTGGAATGAGGGCTTGTAGGCCTGTTGTAAGGCAGGGGCTCTCCAGACATCACCGGCAACAACGTCGCCTATGGGCACAAACCCACCATTGCTGGACCAGACAGGACTGCCAAAAAGTGCTCTTCACTGACGAGTCGCGGTTATGTCTCACCAGGGGTGATGGTCAATTCACGTTTATCGTCGAAGGAATGAGCGTTACACCGAGGCCTGTACTCTGGAGCGGGATTGATTTGGAGGTGGAGGGTCTGGGGCGGTAAGTCACAGCATCATCTGACTGAGCTTGTTGTCATTGCAGGCAATCTCAATTATGTGTGTTACAGGGAAGACATCCTCCTCCCTCATGTGGTACCCTTCCTGCAGGCTCATCCTGACATGACCCTCCAGCATGACAATGCCACCAGCCATACTGCTCGTTCTGTGCGTGATTTCCTGCAAGACAGGAATGTCAGTGTTCTGCCATGGCCAGCGAAGAGCCCGGATCTCAACCCCATAGAGCACGTCTGGGGCCTGTTGGATCGGAGGATGAGGGCTAGGGCCATTACCCCAGAAATGTCCGGGAACTTGCAGGTGCCTTGGTGGAAGAGTGGGGTAACATCTCACAGCAAGAACTGGCAAATCTGGTGCAGTCCATGAGGAGGAGATGCACTGCAGTACTTAATGCAGCTGGTGGCCACACCAGATACTGACTGTTACTTTTGATTTTGACCCCCCCCCCCTTTGTTCAGGGACACATTATTCCATTTCTGTTAGTCACATGTCTGTGGAACTTGTTCCATTTATGTCTCAGTTGTGGAATCTTGTTATGTTCATACAAATATTTACACATGTTAAGTTTGCTGAAAATAAGTTGACAGTGAGAGAACATTTCTTTTTTTGCTGAGTTATTATTTCCAGCTGCTCTATACAGTACTTGCTTTATTGGTTAATTTGCACGTATATCCTTAATTTTCTGCTGACCCAACCTGACCTGGGTTTTCATTCAATGTCTCCATTATCAAATGAGCTTATAAGGTGGTTGATGAGCTATGCGTCTTGATAGGAGTGTGGTCACAGAGAGTTTACCTAAGTTGGGTAATGCTGAATATATTGTCGGTTGGATGATACATTTCAGGGCAGTAAATAAGAATGGCCATGCAGAGTGCATCTTCCGCTTTATTAAACTGAATCTCCAGCAGTGAGACCATGAATCCAGACATCAGAATCCAGACATAATCGTGTGTGTGTGTGTGTGTGTGTGTGTGTGTGTGTGTGTGTGTGTGTGTGTGTGTGTGTGTGTGTGTGTGTGTGTGTGTGTGTGTGTGTGTGTGTGTGTGTGTGTGTGTGTGTGTGTGTGTGTGTGTGTGTGTGTGTGTGTGTGTGTGTGTGTGTGTGTGTGTGTGTGTGTGTGTGTGTGCCAGTCATAATAGTAGATCTACTCACTCTTAATATTGCTAATAGTATTTCATAGAAAACTACCCTGGGCGTATGGTCTGGACACATGGAAGCCTTTGTGTATAATTTGTTCATGTGCCAGTCAATGAGATGTGATACCCTGTACATGCAGATATGTGATTCAAGCAGGGAGAGGCAAACTCCGTCCATCAACAATGTTTCTTTGTGCTTCCAAACACAAAGTGTTAACGTGAGAGGACCTTACATGTCCCGTCCCCAAATAGCACCCTATTCCCTATATAGTGCACTACTAGTGAACAGGGTGTTGTTTGGGACGGGGCCACAGTCTCCCCGGCCATCCTCGTCCCTGCCAAGCCACATTCCTACGGCAGCTGCGATTTTCTTTATTATTTTTTTTACATCTGCTGCATTGACGTGGTTTCACTTGACTGTAGTCAGGAATTTAGGAAACTTTTCTCTTAAGAAATATTACAGACAGAACAGAAACATAGACCTTTTTTTCTCTTCTTTCCCTTATTTGTGATCCCACAGCTGTCATTATATTATGAGGGGTTCTGCTACTGCTACTGCTGGACTGGTGTATGTGGGACATGGACAATGTTTCTGACCTAACCCAATGTGGACATGGAATGGAACACGTTATTTGAAACTGTAGCAGAGAACCATTATACCATGGATACAAGACAGAATTCCTAATCCAGAATAACAGAGAATATTTAATCCTGAAGAATAGACAGAGCTGGGAATACATAATACATAGGAAGTTGAGAGAATGAGGAAAGTACACTGAACTCAATCATGGGTCTTGCTGATGGCATAGGTTCTGTTTTAGCTTAGAAAATGACATTCAACAACCGAGTTCTACTGAGTTCTAGCTGTTGTTTATTAGGTACACCCATGTAGTACCAGGTCAGACCCCCCCCCCCCCCCCTTTGCCTCCAGAACAGCCTGAATTCTTCAGGACATTGATTCTACAAGTCGGAAACGTTCCACATGGATGTTGGTCCATGCTGATGCGATGGCATCAAGCAGTTGCTGCATATTGGACAGCAGTAGACCACCTTTATTTAACTTGGCAGGTCAGTTAAGAACAAATTCTTATTTACAATGACAGCCTAGGAACAGAGACAGAACGACAGGTTTTTACCTTGTCAGCTCGGGGATGCAGTAACCTTTGCGGTTACTAGTCCAACGCTCTAACCACTAGGCTACCTGCCACCCCATCAGCATGACGCAACAGGAACTGGGATTCATCAGACCACACAATGTTTTTCCACTCCTCAGTTGTCCAGTGTTGGTGATCGTGTTCCCACTGGAGCGGCTACTTCTTGTTATTTAGCTGATAGGAGTTGAACCCGGTGTGATCGTCTGCTGCAACCGCCCATCCATGACAAGGATCGAGGAGTTGTGTGTTTCCGAGATGTCGTTCTGCACACCACTGTTGTACTGCGCTGTTATTTGTCTGTTTGTGGCCCGCCTGTTAGTTGGTACGATTCTTGCCATTCTCCTTCGACCTCTGTCATCAACGAGCTGTTTTCGCCCACAGGGCTGACGCTGACTAGAGGTTTTGAGTTTGTCTCACCATTCTCGGGAAACCTTATAGACACTGCCGTCCGTGAAAAGCCCAGGAGGGCGGCCGTTTCTGAGATACTGGATCCGGCGTGCCTGATACCAACAGTTACACAACACTCAAAGTTCATTACGTCACTCGTTTTGCCATTCTAACGTTCAGTCGAACAGTAACTGAATGCCTTGATGCCTGTCTGCCTGCTTTATATAGCAAACCACGTGACTCACTGTCTGTAGGAGCGATCCATTTTTGTCATGGGGGTAGTGTACCTAATAAACTGGCCACTGAATATACATAGTCTTAGGACCTTGGGCCAGTTTGGTGAGGTGAAGACAATAATTGGGCCAAAGTGATCATCGTTTATGAAAGGAGATACTGTAAGAGCAGCCAAAGCATGTTGTTAAGAGTCTTAGGAAGTCAAATTATCAATAATGTGGGTTTGGCAATCTGCTGTTTGTTGGCAAGATGTGTATGTGTGTGTGTTCCTGTTTGCGTGCCTAGATGTGTGTGCTCATGCGTGTGTGCTTGCGTGCATAAATTGGCTATTACCCACAATCCCATTGGAAGTTGGGTTTGTTTGTAGCAGCTGTTTCGCCAGGTCCGTCTCAGGAGAACAACAGCAGGTTAGTTATAGAGGGGATTATGGAGGTTAGGAAACAGCTGAGGGTTAGGGAAAAGCTAATCCTGCCTTTTTCTTGCAATGTTACAGACCTATGTGTGTTTGTGTGTGTGTATGTGTGTGACTGTGGACATGCTTATCTGTAGTTGTGGGGACCAGAAGTCCCCACAAGAATAGTAAACTAACAAAAGTTTGACCAACTGGGGACATTTTCTTAGTCCCCACAAGGCTAGGGTTAGAATTAGTGTTAGGGTTCAAGGTTAGGAGCTGTCTGTCTGTCTGTCTGTCTGTCTGTCTGTCTGTCTGTCTGTCTGTCCTGTCCTGTCCTGTCTGTCTGTCTGTTGCTCGTTCTTGATCTACTCACTTGTGACCATTTCTCAAGTCGAAACAACACGCAACCCTCCTAAGCATGTACTTACAAGTCCACTCAACCTTTTTGTTTTAACTTGACAAGATGTATCATTTTTACTCCTTTGTTTAAGACCAAGGCGTTCAAAAGACTCAGACATTCTAACAAAGCAGAACAGTGAACACGTCTAAAACGCCGCTGTTTGGCCGAAAATAGCATTTTCATGTTGTTTCTTATAAGTCAAACTTTTTTTCTCTCAATGTTTCTCGTGGTTTTTTCAAGTTTATTATGAGAAATAAAGACAGGAAATGTTGTTACTGCCTTAGGTAAGCTTACTGAGCAGCAGATTTAGAAACGAGTTGCCGCCTCACATCAGCATTGGAACCAGGAGAAGAGTTGAACATTTGTGGCTTTAAAACAATAATAAAATGATGGAGACAAAACAATTCCAGTATTCATCCCTCATACTCAGACCAATAGAAAATACCTTAGGGAAATAATCCATTAAGCAATATAATATAACAAAATAAACCTTTTCAGTGTTTTACTCTTAACAGTCATCCTGCCCCATTAGTTTAAGAAATGAATAAAAAGCAATGTAACTTTCCTCATTCCTATAGATAAGTATAGGAAGTATCACACTGAGACAACAATTCATATATTACATAATTCCTTCATGATTCTAAATGAACTCTTCATTTATTATAGTAAGGAGTCTTTGGCTCTGTGTGATTCACTTGATGTGATTGGGTAATTCTGTGATTGGGTGAGATGTGGCTCGCATGCATCGCACCAAATGTGGATCTGCTGATCATTCAGCACGCGGTGTTTTAGGGCCCACCTGCTGTGCGAAGCAGATTTGCGGGCGTTAACATCTCGGTGTTGAGGTTAAAAGTGTTGTGGGCGTTATATATTTGAGTGTCGATTCTAGTGGGGTTGACACCAGCGGTGAATAAATGTGTTAACCAGGTGGTGGTGGTGTTACACAACTGTGTTGAGTTCATTTCCGTTAACTCTCTCTGAGTTAGGTTGCGTTTTAGATTAGTTTGTTTTAATATCTATCTTTCTGCATGCACATTGATTGATTAATTGATCTTATACTACACAAAGATAAATAACATACATTTTTCTAAACAAATCAACTTTTTTCACCCTTTATTGAAATGGCCGTGCCAGTTTCGATGGCTAAGGTAGTCTCTTATCTCTCTTCCCTACCTTGGCATGTCATTCTAACTGCAGATTGCGGGTGATTAAAAGTTCCAATTGTTGGATATCCTAACTCTGGCTGGATTCCAATAGGAATTATGTAACACTTTGCAAGCCAGCATAATATGATTTGCCAATGTGGCCTGCAAACCAGAAGTGTCAGACTATTGTGTCAGGGTGAAACTAGCTGTCGAAGTATGGTATTGTCAAAAAAAGTAATGTAATTGTCATAAATAATGACATTTTTAGGATGAAATCTTCACTTCTGCACTCACTTGGTGAGCTACAGGACTGAAAGCCTTCGAATGCGAACACGCTCATGCGTGGTATTGGTACATCTAAAATTCACTCGAAAGGAACCCTGGGAAATAAATATGCAAATAAGGCTTTACACCAGATAGAAAACAACACCCAACAATGAGTTACTGTAACACCACGGGTGTTAATTCCCAACAACCGCTTTAATAATGTGTTAATTTAAGTTGGAATTTGCAACACTCTTGGGGTGTTAGTTTATCAATACTTTGAAAAGTGTTAGTTTAACACTTATAATTATATAATTACTAATAAAGTATTACATTTAGCACCTAGGGTGTTACAATTCCAATCGTAAATTTGTTGTGTGAACATCTGACTGCCGACGGTACACACTCGGTTTGCAAATTATGCTCGGAGGTGCTAAGTACTCTCGGCCAGCAAACGCTTTTGGTGTGTCTGAGCCCTTATCTTTAGTCTTTAGGTAAGTGCATATCAGTCTGTTTCAACGGTTTAAAGACTTTGTCTATGTCCCAATTTGACTCCCTATTCCCTATTTTGTGCACTACTTTTGATCAGGGCCATAGGACTCTGGTAAAAAGCAGTGCTCTATATAGAAAATAGAACCGTTTGGGACACATCCTTGAAATGTCATCACCCTTTTACCCGTTGACTCCTGTGTGTCTTGTCGACACTCTTTATCACGAGAGCTGAGACTCCTACAACAGTGTCTGTGTGACCTTACCTGGCTTTGTTAGCTTCCTCACCTTTATATGATGTAAAAACGCTTAAAAAGGCACATGAAATAATGGCAAAACACACATGCAGCAGAGGAGGCTGCTGAGGGGAGGACGGCTCATAATAATGGCTGGAACGGAGCGGGTGGAATGGCATCAAACACATGGAAATCATTTGTTTGATGTATTTGATACCATTCCACTAATTCCACTCCAGCCATTATCATGAGCGCATCTTCCCCAATTAAGGTGCCACCAACCTCCTGTGACATGCACCTGCAGTTGATCAGTACCGGTCCCATTGCTGAGAAGATTGCAAAGCCGGACCGTTTTAATCAACAAATTAGTTGAGCAATTTCTGAATAACAAGCTGAATGCTGTTTGTCTTCAGATTTGTCTCCAAGCGTACTGTGTATGAGTGGAAACGCAACAAGGTTTGCGTCCCAAAAGGCACTCTATTTCAATTATAGTGAATTTACGTTGACCAGAGCCCTATATAGGCAATACAGTGCCATTTGGGATGCAGAGAAGGACTGACTCTATTGAACGTGCTGTTGGAGCATCCTCCTCTGCAAGGTAACTAATTACTTCAGTGTGGTGAAGGTTAGAGTCCCTCATCAAATAAGAAATACTTTACAATTTGTTTTGTTCATTTAAATGATTTTCAGGAATAAAGTCTTTGGTTCCTCTGAGTTCCATTCCTTTTCTGGCTGGGTAAAAACAAGGTGATCTGGAGTCTGTCAAGTAAAGTTGTCCGCCAAGCGCCTAACATCTCTCCACTTGTCTGTCTCTCGATCGTGCGCTCCGAGATAACAGCTCTTAGTTCCGCAACGCTTTTCAAATCTTTCAGCAAATGCGAGTCTTCAACTTCAAATCCTCCAGACAAACACCAAACCTGAGTCCCAAATGGCACCCTATTCCCCACATAGTGCACTACTTTTGACCAGAGCCCCGATGGGTCCTGATCAAAAGTAGTGCACTATATAGGGAATAGGGTGCCATTTGGGACATATCAGGGGGAAAAAGAAACCATGATGGAATATCGCTTAATATTTTCGATGGAAACTATTGCTCAGATGTGGATGTGTGCCAGGCCACTTAATGAGAGATGAGAACAGAGAGACGGGTCAAAACACCTGATAGAATTATTTTGGGACGTGTCCGGGATAGCTGCCTGAGAGACAAGAGAGAAAGGGAAGGAGGGATGGAGGGAGGGAGGGGGAGAGAGATAGAGCTGCGATCCAGTTGGCTCAGGGATCCAGTACATCCCCAGTGGTCCCTTGCTGAGCCGCTGGCCCCTCAAAGAGCCCTCGCCTGATTGGTCCTGACTGATAGATGGGCCGTGCAGCGAAGGGCTTTCCAGGGCCAGGCAGCGTCATGCAGTTTGTGGTGTTGTGTTCACTGCCATTGGCTTGGGAAGGACTCCTTTGGACTCTGTTTCTGTATACTCTCTCTCTCTGCCTCTGTATGTTTCTCTGTGTCTCTCTCTCTGCCTCTGTATGTTTCTCTGTGTCTCTCTCTCTGCCTCTGTATGTTTCTCTGTGTCTCTCTCTCTGCCTCTGTATGTTTCTCTGTGTCTCTCTCTCTGCCTCTGTATGTTTCTCTGTGTCTCTCTCTCTGCCTCTGTATGTTTCTCTGTGTCTCTCTCTCTGCCTCTGTATGTTTCTCTGTGTCTCTCTCTCTGCCTCTTACTTTATGTCATCTCCCTTTCCCTACCTCCCCTCTCTTCCCCTCTCTCTCGCGCGCCGTCCCTGGAGTGAGAGGGCCTTGGCCCCGCGGCAGGGCTCAGGATAGGGTGGCGAGCAGAGCGATGGCATGGTAGAGCGATTAATAGAAGCTAAAGAGGAGAGGCGAGGACAGGGTGTAGGCCCCGCCGCCAACACCAAACCCTGAGGACAAGGACACACCTAGCGTCTCTTGCCACAAATTCACGCTTCCTCCAACTTCACTGTGGAGGGGAGACTAACTTTACTGCATGATCCCTGCAGAAAGGCTTGGTTGTGCACACTGTATCAAAAGCATTGTACAAATACAACGCCACAGTTAGTCACTGTGATCTGTATAGAGAAACCATATCTCCATTAGTCCATATTGTAATAAGTGGATTTGCAGAATGCACAAAGAACACACAACTGTCCTAAGGTACTGTTTGAGAATCCCAATGAAGTCAAAAAATACCAGTAATACCAAACACAGGGGCCCAGTTTAACTGTGAATCTGCGGCGACAGAGACATCCCACTGATGTATACAGTAAGCTGTAAAAGAGTCTGATTTGTTGGTGTAGCTCTGAAAATGCTCTTTAGAAAACCACACCCCTCCTGTATTGTAAATAAACATGTCTCACATCTGCTGTTGAATCATGGTTTGCATCCCAAATGGCACTCTATTCCTTATATACTGCACTACTTCTGGGGCCCTGGTCAAAAGTAGTGCACTATATAGGGAAAAGCATGCCATTTGTGACATAATCATCGAAATTAAGACCTTCAGAACAGCGGGCGGGTGACGTGTTTTCACTAAGGAAATGACATTACATTATTCCTGCTCTAGTCCCTTAAATCTATTTCTATTTCGGGGCTTGTGTGTCTTTTGAGTTTCAGTATGTACTAAACAGAAACCAAAGACAATTGCATTTAGCTTAATTAATGGGGTGGCCTATTCAGAATAATTCTGAGAAGAAAGCGAAAGACGTCAACACTCTGTTTTAACAGAGGCCCAATCAGAGATGAATTGCTACATTATATTTTTGCGAGGCTTTATGTTGCGGGAATTATCCAATCAAACAAACACATGGCTGGGGCGCTTCCGGCGCCGAAAAGAGATGGCCGCCTCGCTTCGCGTTCCTTGGAAAATATGCAGTATTTTGTTTTTTTATGTGTTATTTCTTACATCGGTACCCCAGGTAATCTTAGGTTTCATTACATACAGTCGGGAGGAACTACTGAATATACGATTAACGTCAACTCATCATCGTTCCTACCAGGAATATGACTTTCCCGAAACGGATCCAGTGTTTTGCCTTCCACCCAATACAATGGATCTGATCCCAGCCGGCGACCCTGTGCGACGCCGAAAAAGGGGCAAACGAGGCGGTCTCGTGGTCAGGCTTCGGAGACGGGCACATCGCGCTCCACTCCCTAGCATACTACTCGCCAATGTCCAGTCTCTTGACAATAAGGTTGATGAAATCCGAGCACGGGTAGCATTCCAGAGAGACATCAGGGATTGCAACGTGCTCTGCTTCACGGAAACATGGCTAACTCAAGAGACGCTAACGGAGTCGGTGCAGCCAGCTGGTTTCTTCATGCATCGCGCCGACAGAAACAAACATCTTTCTGGTAAGAAGAGGGGCGGGGGGTATGCCTTATGATTAACGAGACGTGGTGTGATCATCATAACAACACACAGGAACTCAAGTCATTCTGTTCACCTGATCTAGAACTCCTCACAATCAAATGTCGACCGCATTATCTACCAAGGGAATTCTCTTCAATCATAATCACAGCCGTATATATTCCCCCCCAAGCAGACACATCGATGGCCCTGAACGAACTTTATCTGACTCTTTGTAAACTGGAAACCACACACCCTGAGGCTGCATTCATCGTAGCTGGGGATTTTAACAAGGCTAATCTAAAAACAAAACTCCCTAAATTCTATCAGCATATCGATTGTGCTACCAGGGCTGGAAAAACCCTAGATCATTGTTATACTAATTTCCGCGACGCATATAAGGCCCTCCCCCGCCCCCCTTTCGGAAAAGCTGACCACGACTCCATTTTGTTGATTCCAGCCTACAAACAGAAACTAAAACAACAAGCTCCCGCGCTCAGGTCTGTTCAACGCTGGTCCGACCAATCTGAATCCACGCTTCAAGACTGCTTCGATCACGCGGATTGGAATATGTTCCGCATTGCGTCCAACAACAATATTGACGAATATGCTGATTCGGTGAGCGAGTTCATTAGGAAGTGCATTGACGATGTCGTACCCACAGCAACGATTAAAACATTCCCAAACCAGAAACCGTGGATTGACGGCAGCATTCACGTGAAACTGAAAGCGCGAACCACTGCTTTTAACCAGGGCAAGGTGACCGGAAGCATGACCGAATACAAACAGTGTAGCTATTCTCTCCGCAAGGCAATCAAACAGGCTAAGTCCCAGTACAGAGACAAAATCGAGTCGCAATTCAACAGCTCAGACACAAGAGGTATGTGGCAGGGTCTACAGTCAATCACGGATTACAAAAAGAAAACCAGCCCCGTCGCGGACCAGGATGTCTTGCTCCCAGACAGGCTAAACAACTTTTTTGCCCGCTTTGAGGACAATACAGTGCCACTGACACGGCCCCCTACCAAAACCTGCGGGCTCTCCTTCACTGCAGCCGAGGTGAGTAAAACATTTAAACGTGTTAACCCTCGCAAGGCTGCAGGCCCAGACGGCATTCCCAGCCGCGTCCTCAGAGCATGCGCAGACCAGCTGGCTGGTGTGTTTACGGACATATTCAATCAATCCTTATCCCAGTCTGCTGTTCCCACATGCTTCAAGAGGGCCACCATTGTTCCTGTTCCCAAGAAAGCTAAGGTAACTGAGCTAAACGACTACCGCCCCGTAGCACTCACTTCCGTCATCATGAAGTGCTTTGAGAGACTAGTCAAGGACCATATCACCTCCACCCTACCGGACACCCTAGACCCACTCCAATTTGCTTACCGACCCAATAGGTCCACAGACGACGCAATCGCAACCACACTGCACACTGCCCTAACCCATCTGGACAAGAGGAATACCCATGTGAGAATGCTGTTCATCGATTACAGCTCAGCATTTAACACCATAGTACCCTCCAAACTCGTCATCAAGCTCGAGACCCTGGGTCTCGACCCCGCCCTGTGCAACTGGGTCCTGGACTTCCTGACGGGCCGCCCCCAGGTGGTGAGGGTAGGTAACAACATCTCCACCCCGCTGATCCTCAACACTGGGGCCCCACAAGGGTGCGTTCTGAGCCCTCTCCTGTACTCCCTGTTCACCCACGACTGCGTGGCCATGCACGCCTCCAACTCAATCATCAAGTTTGCGGATGACACTACAGTGGTAGGCTTGATTACCAACAACGACGAGACGGCCTACAGGGAGGAGGTGAGGGCCCTCGGAGTGTGGTGTCAGGAAAATAACCTCACACTCAACGTCAACAAAACAAAGGAGATGATTGTGGACTTCAGGAAACAGCAGAGGGAGCACCCCCCTATCCACATCGACGGGTCAGTAGTGGAGAAGGTGGAAAGTTTTAAGTTCCTCGGTGTACACATCACGGACAAACTGAATTGGTCCACCCACACAGACAGCGTTGTGAAGAAGGCGCAGCAGCGCCTCTTCAACCTCAGGAGGCTGAAGAAATTCGGCTTGTCACCAAAAGCACTCACAAACTTCTACAGATGCACAATCGAGAGCATCCTGTCGGGCTGTATCACCGCCTGGTACGGCAACTGCTCCGCCCACAACCGTAAGGCTCTCCAGAGGGTAGTGAGGTCTGCAGAACGCATCACCGGGGGCAAACTACCTGCCCTCCAGGACACCTACACCACCCGATGTCACAGGAAGGCCATAAAGATCATCAAGGACAACAACCACCCAAGCCACTGCCTGTTCACCCCGCTATCATCCAGAAGGCGAGGTCAGTACAGGTGCATCAAAGCAGGGACCGAGAGACTGAAAAACAGCTTCTATCTCAAGGCCATCAGACTGTTAAACAGCCACCACTAACATTTAGCGGCCGCTGCCAACATACTGACTCAACTCCAGCCACTTTAAAAATGGGAATTGATGGAAATTATGTAAAAATGTACCACTAGCCACTTTAAACAATGCCACTTAATATAATGTTTACATACCCTACATTACCCATCTCATATGTATATACTGTACTCTATATCATCTACTGCATCTTGCCATCTTTATGTAATACATGTACCACTAGCCACTTTAAACTATGCCACTTTATGTTTACATACCCTACAGTACTCATCTCATATGTATATACCGTACTCTATACCATCTACTGCATCTTGCCATGCCGTTCTGTACCACCACTCATTCATATATCTTTATGTACATATTCTTCATCCCTTTACACTTGTGTGTGTGTATAAGGTAGTAGTTGTGGAATTGTTAGGTTAGATTACTTGTTGGTTATTACTGCATTGTCGGAACTAGAAGCACAAGCATTTCGCTACACTCGCATTAACATCTGCTAACCATGTGTATGTGACTAATAAAATTTGATTTGATTTGATGATTTGATTTGACCTCTTTAACCCAGAATGCCAAAAGTGCAGGTTTAAATGTGTTTTTAGCAGATAACAGTGAGGAGTTAATGTTGCAAAAACAAACTGTGGTGAATTCAGATTTATTTTCAAGTGCCGTTTAAAAAATATATATTTTAATGTAAAGTTTTGGTATAGTGATGCAAGAGTTTCATATTTTTGATCAGAGTAAAAGCAAAATGAATTTTCTTCTCATGTGTAAAAGTTGATAGAAAAATAACTCAATGGTTCAAAAATTATTCATAAAAGTTTATACAATTCCCATGAATATATACTGTATGTTTTATAGAGTCCCAATTTGAGCAAAATGTCAATATCATACAATTTCTTCAAAGGTTTATTCATTGTTTTGTGGAAGTAACCATAGATTAACAAAATAAATGTTCACATAAAAGCAAAATCAGACAATACAATGAGATATTATGCATTTGGTCATTGGATAACAATCCAGTCTCTATCAAAATGTTTTAACTCATAACTTAACAATAAAAAAAACAGACTATTCTCACCAACTTATTTTTTTACAATCCTTAATAATTTATAGATTTTCTAAAATATGACAAAAGTTAATTGCTTTCCGTTTGTCAGCATCTGTTTGAAGCATGAGTTTTTGCACAGAAAATAAAAGGTACAGTACCGGACCGAAGCCTTGGGGTACATTTAGTTCGCTGGCTGATTCTGTGCCCCTACAGGGTGTACAGCTAAAACAATGGCTGATTCTGTGCCCCTACAGGGTGTACAGCTAAAACAATGGCTGTTCTGTGTCCCTACAGGGTGTACAGCTAAAACAATGGCTGATTCTGTGCCCCTACAGGGTGTACAGCTAAAACAATGGCTGTTCTGTGTCCCTACAGGGTTGTACAGCTAAAACAATGGCTGTTCTGTGCCCCTACAGGGTGTACAGCTAAAACAATGGCTGATTCTGTGCCCCTACAGGGTGTACAGCTAAAACAATGGCTGTTCTGTGTCCCTACAGGGTTGTACAGCTAAAACAATGGCTGTTCTGTGCCCCTACAGGGTGTACAGCTAAAACAATGGCTGATTCTGTGTCCCTACAGGGTTGTACAGCTAAAACAATGGCTGATTCTGTGCCCCTACAGGGTGTACAGCTAAAACAATGGCTGTTCTGTGTCCCTACAGGGTTGTACAGCTAAAACAATGGCTGATTCTGTGTCCCTACAGGGTGTACAGCTAAAACAATGGCTGTTATGTGTCCCTACAGGGTGTACAGCTAAAACAATGGCTGATTCTGTGTCCCTACAGGGTGTACAGCTAAAACAATGGCTGTTCTATACCTCTGAAGCCTCAACACATTGTTTCCCCCTTCAAATCAATCTCATAATTTCTCAATGACGCCTTCTCTTCTGTTTCTTTCTATTGGAGAACAGAGAGTCTAAAGTGCAGCTTTTAACGGTTTGCACATTCAAGAATAAGAGTCATTGCTAAAAGTAACTTTGTGCAGCTTTTCTCAATCACCCCTTGACCACAAGCACAGTCGAGGTTGTCAAACAATGGGCCCAAACAGCACAGAGAATTTAAAAAAGTGTAGATTTTGACACAAACAGTACCTTGAAGATATACATACAATTAGTGAGTCGGCAGAAAATGGCCGACTAGTTACTATAACAGTCCAACTTGATTTCTCTCAGTTGTGTACTTGGCATTGGGTTGCTACAATGTAAATAACATACTTTATAAGTATTTAAGGAGGATTCTTTCCAGTCGGTCAAAAAAGGAACACAACGGGTTATGGTTAAGTAAAACTTTGATACAGCAGAACAACCACTGCGATAAACAAACTCTCAATAACAAATACTTGAACAATTGCTTTGCTGGCTGACAAAGAGATAATACTGAAAAGGCTATTTATTTGTAATTTTTTGAGCAAGTCTTTTGCTCTCTCTCTCTCTCTCTCTCTCTCTCTGGCTTCTTGTAAACAGCAATTTGAATGTGATTCTGAACAGCTAAGCAGGAGTGAGTGTAGGATTAAACGGCATGGTGAGCTAGGCTGGGATTGAATCAAACCTGCCTTAGCAACGTTTACTCAGTGTCTTTATGTACAATATCCATCCCATGCCCGCACACTTCTAATTCTGAAAAGCAGACCTGTGTGTGTGTGTGGGGGGGGGGGGGTCACCCTGCTAGTAGTTGTAGGTTTTTATACAGTACCCAAGACCAGTCTGCGAATTCATTTGACCATTGGAAAAATAACTACTGCGTAAATACTGCAATCCGGGTTGGATTGAATTGACCTCCTAGTCTTTTTTACACTGTTGACGTACCTTGTTCTAAAGGAAAACATATAAGGGAGCAACACTGTACTTCATATAATACTACACTGATAACAGAAAGAAAAACATCCCTTTAGTTCATGGCCCTTAAACGGATGCAGCACTGGGCCGACTAAACCTCCCGACCGAGTGTGTGTGTGGGTTTGCACGCCTGTCTGCTTGTCTGCCTGCGTGTGTGTCAGCCTGCGTGTGTGTGCACGTGAGCATGCCTGTATGCTGGTGCTAGTTCAACATTTGCTTGCGCTTTCCAGTTTAAAAGCCTCGATAAGGATCCATCCTCTCTCGGAAATGAAACCCCAAGGCCGAGCTGTGGAAGACATGATGGTGGTTGTGACTAACGACAGCACAATGGATCTGCTGGTATCTTGTCCACTCTAACCCTCAAGTGCTAGGTGTTTGGCTGGAGTGAACTTTATCTATATATTCACAGTTATTGTCTGTTTAGTTTAGTTTAATTTAGTCACACACTGCTTTGTGTGTGTGTGTTTGTGTGTGTCTTGATAAATTAGAACAGTACAGATGTTATTTAAGGTCAGCTAAATTCATTCACGTTGTAAGGCACATATCATGGAGGGAGTCCTTCAGAAGAAGCTTATAAGACCATATTATTTTGCCTCTTCAGATAGTCCTTTATGTTCCCAGAGGCACTCTGTACATTATTAACCACAACGGGTGTGTTGCTTTGCTTCCCAAAAAGGCACTTTGGCAAAAGTACAATACAAATCTCGGAGTATAAAAAAAAAAAAAAATGAAATTCAGATACATCAAATAAGTTAACATAACAAAAGTGTCTCGTTCAGAACTGAACAATGCAGTTAACGATGATCATGGCAACACCTGTCTAATGCATGTGATGCAGGTCAAAACACAACCCACACACGAAATAGGATGTCTTCAGTTCTGCTGCATTTTTACAGACGGAAAACAGAGAGTACCTGTTTCTTGTTTTTGACTGTCTCTTCCGAGTGAGTTTTCAGAGGGAAGGTTGATGTTGCATAGAGAGTAGAAGGGAAGATGAGTTGGAGACAGACGACTCCGTGATAGGCGCTAGTACTTCTGCACCAGAGGCACTTTGACAGTCTTTACTTCTGATATATGAGAGGACTTCTGGATGATGCAGCTGGTCGTCCCTGATCCGCTGCTGTCCTTTCCCTGCGCCAGGTTAGTCAAGGCCATGGCTGCATTGATCTCCTTCCAGTACGTCTCATCTTTGCCCCGTACCTTCTCCTTCTGAACACCCCCACTGAACATAACACACAGAGAGACAACGAACGCAGAGTTAGAGAGAGATGAACGAACACAGAGAAGAGAGAGAGAGATGAACAAACACAGAAGTGAGAGAGAGAAGAGAGATGAACGAACACAGAGAAGAGAGCGAGAGAAGAGAGATGAACGAACACAGAAGAGAGAGAGAGATGAACGAACAGAGAGAAGAGAGCGAGAGAAGAGAGATGAACGAACACAGAGAAGAGAGCGAGAGAAGAGAGAGATGAACGAACACAGAGAAGAGAGAGATGAACGAACAGAGAGAAGAGAGAGAGAAGAGAGAGATGAACGAACATAGAGAAGAGAGAGATGAACGAACACAGAGAAGAGAGAAGAGAGAGAGATGAACAAACACAGAAGTGAGAGAGAGAAGAGAGATGAACGAACACAGAGAAGAGAGCGAGAGAAGAGAGATGAACGAACACAGAAGAGAGAGAGAGATGAACGAACAGAGAGAAGAGAGCGAGAGAAGAGAGATGAACGAACACAGAGAAGAGAGCAAGAGAAGAGAGAGATGAACGAACACAGAGAAGAGAGAGATGAACGAACAGAGAGAAGAGAGAGAGAAGAGAGAGATGAACGAACATAGAGAAGAGAGAGATGAACGAACACAGAGAAGAGAGAAGAGAGAGAGATGAATGAACAGAGAGAAGAGAGGGAGAAGAGAGATGAACGAACACAGAGAAGAGAGCGAGAGAAGAGAGATGAATGAACACAGAAGAGAGAGAGAGATGAACGAACACAGAGAAGAGAGCGAGAGAAGAGAGAGATGAACGAACACAGAGAAGAGAGAGATGAACGAACAGAGAGAAGAGAGAGAGAAGAGAGAGATGAACGAACACAGAGAAGAGAGAGAGATGAACGAACACAGAGAAGAGAGAAGAGAGAGAGAGATGAATGAACAGAGAGAAGAGAGGGAGAAGAGAGATGAACGAACACAGAGAAGAGAGCGAGAGAAGAGAGAGATGAACGAACACAGAGAAGAGAGAGATGAACGAACAGAGAGAAGAGAGAGAGAAGAGAGAGATGAACGAGCACAGAGAAAAGAGAGAGAGAGAGAGAAGAGAGATGAATGAACACAGAGTTGAAGGAGGAGAGGGAGCTCTACAAATAGTTAATAATCATAGACAGAGAAAAATCGATGTCCGAATGAGCATGAAAACATACAGAAGGAATCTGTAAAATACACTCACTTGTCACATTTACTTGATCCATGGTCCATGGTTTCTGAAAGCGCAACAGAAAAAGAGGTTCATTTAACGACGTACACCTTGGGGTCAATGAGGATTAATTAAGGACCTAGTTTGAGGGCTGGTGAGGAGTGCATGTGGGTTTGTGTGTGGGGTCAAATCTGTGCTGCAGTAACATGTGTTTCTCTGTTTCCACTTCTGATTCAGATGCAAAACAAATAGTAGTCATGTAATAATGGCCAAATCTTAACTAAAAAGGCACCGTTAACACTCACATTTTGACATGAATAACACAACTGCACTTTAACTATTTTTGATCCCAAACTGCATATACTTGCATTTTCATTTTGAAACAAATTAGACTGAGAAAATATGATAGAAATGAGAAAATAGGAATAAAACGAGACAGAAAGGGGGAATAGAGAAAAAGCAAAGTAACTAAGAAAGAGAGTTAACTTCCCATGCTGTTGGGACACATTCAGACACAGGAGCTGTTTATATCTCATAGAAAAAGCATTGGTCAGGAATTAAACAGCGAAGTCAGTAAACAATGAACGCTATCAGTTCAGCCAGTCTGTTTAAAACCAGGTCCATCTAATGTTCTGTGTTCTCACCAGCCAGACCCTTAGGTAGAAGGGCAGTTATGGTGGTGTGTGTGTGTGTGCGTTGAGGTAATAGTGGCACAGCCGCAAAAGGCCTCCTGTACTCTTACTACCTGCCAAGCTGCAGAGAGCTTCGAGAGGGGGTAGTGGGTAGAGTGGTGATGTGAGGGGTGCAGGTTTGGGCCCAGGGCTACAGCAGCCTCTGCCTAGCAGTGAACTCTACCCAGTGATGATGATGACTGGCTTGGCACCCTCCATTAAAAGAGATCTGGATTTCCTGCTCATAAAACCTCCAGGCACACCCTTTGAAAAACATAAAACCAGGGCCAATGAGCTGCTTTAAGGAGGGAGCGTGCAAGGAGACAAAACTAAGAGGCAACCTGTGAGTGTCTGTCATTGTAAAATAAGAATTTGTTCTTAACTGACTTGCCTTGTTAAATAATGGTTAAAAAATATATTAAATAATTGAGCTGAGCATTAGGCAAGACCAGGTGACTGATTGGGGGTGAGGTAAGGCTCTCTCTCTCTCTCAATTTCAATTTAAGGGCTTTATTGGCATGGGAAACAAAGCAAGTGAAATAGAAAATAAACAAAAGTGAAATAAACAATAAAAAAAATGTACAGTAAATATTACACTCACAAAAGGTCCAAAAGATTACAGACATTTACAATGTAATTCTCTCTCTCTCTCGCTCTCTCTCCCTCCCTCTCTCTCTCTCTCTCTCTCCAGCTGCTTTCATTTAGGATGATTGCCCTCCCAGATCGCCCTATAGACACAGAGGCAGGGAGGAGAGACAGACGCTTGCCTCGCACCACATTTCCCGTAAAGAAAATGTTCATAACATGTACGAGTCCCTTTAACGAGCAGCCACTTGTACCGCCACCACTGCAAATCATCGCCGACTGGGTGTTTTGACCATTTTTTACGCTAATGAAAATTCAGTCGCACATTTGCGCTGGAATTTGTTCCCACACTTCTTATAGGTGGTGAGGGAAGGAGGGTCGGGTGGGGACATAGTTATTATGTTACTTAGAGAAAGTCAATTCTCCTACGCAGCTGTAGAGCTGGAAAACCATGTCCTTGCTTCTTCCTGCAAGGGTCTCAGAACCTCATTGGCCGACACCGGAGAAAGGACAGGTGGTGCGCGCTGCAGCCTTTCACCTCACCCATTCAGTTTTCCAAAGACCTTAATCCGGAGTCTAGACAAGGAATACAGAGTCCTGCAGGGCCACAGTATCCCCCCCCCCCCCCCCACACACAAAAAAACTGTAGTAAATACTACAGTAATGTCCACAAAAACACTACAGTCCACAAAAAAACATTATTTAACTGTAAATAGTAATACTACAGTATTTCATTTGCATATACCCTGCCCATTCCCCTCCCACATATCCCAATTTGTGCCACCTATAAGTGAGAAACCTACACACCAAGTATAGACTATATTGTGCTAGTTCAGACCCCAGGCCTATCTACCTTCCTATAAGTTGTGGAACATGTGCTCTTTCGGTATTTGTCAGGTAGGTTTCCTCAAGGAGAAAGACCCCACTTCATGTCAAAGATAATAAAACAGAAATACTATAGTAAATACTTCCATAATGTCCACAAAACCACTACAGTAAATGCTACAGTTTTCTTGCCGAAGGAACCCCCTCCCAGGCAAACCGGCGACCCAGGAACCCCCATCATACTTTGGGGAAAAAGTTACATTTTCACATATTTTCTTACCATCAAGTGAATGACAATGGCAAGGAGAAGTAATCAATATTTTTTAAATGCATAGATTTGGTAGATAGTTTTTCATTATTTTGACCTCCCCACATTATAGTTGGAAGAGGAAGTGTAAACTCTAACAGCCTATTAGCTAGAAAGGTAACTCTAAACACATTTTCACTAAGAGCAACTGTTTAGCCATGTGCTGGCAAAAATGTACGTCCAAGTCAATAAAATTTACCAGCAGCCAGCGGCACCTGCCACACGAGTAGCCTATTCACGTGTGCTTTTTCAAAGCCTGTCAGATACTACAGTGAGTGTAATTGGCTCCAGTGACTGTAATTTACTCAATGTTAGGAGTTGAGAAATAAAGTTGACATTATTAGAAATAAGATATTCTCCTCTTTTCTACTGAAGGTATGTCATTTTTTTTAAATGATGTTGTTGCTAGTGATATTCATACATTTTTGGGGGGGAATCAATTTTATATACAGTATATATACTTATTTTTCTATGCAGTTTTGGCTGGACTACCTGAGAACGGCGTCGAAGGGGATGGCTCCTAACCAATTGTGCTAGTTTGTGTGTTTTTTGACGTTGTTTGTAACTTATTTTGTACGCAATGTTTCTGCCACCGTCTCTTATGACCGAATATAACTTCTGGACATCAGAACAGCGATTACTCACCTCATACTGGACGAAGATTCTTTCTTTAACGGGTCGGACGCAAAGGATTTACTGCTGATACCGAACCAGGCCCGAATCCCCGTCATTCACATGAAGAAGAGACACCGATACAAGGGACGCAGGTCAGGGTGCCTTGTGAGAATTCGTTGGCGAGTGCGTAACCCGCCTCTACCATCCGTTCTATTAGCCAATGTGCAATCACTGGAGAATAAACTGGATGATCTCCGTTCGAGACTATCCTACCAACGGGAGATTAAAAACTGTAATAACATAAGTTTTACCGAATCGTGGCTAAATGATGGCATGGATAATATACAGTTGGCTGGGTTTTCCGTGCATCGGCAAGACAGAACAGCTACCTCCGGTAAGACAAGGGATGGTGGTCTGTGTCTATTTGTCAATAACAGCTGGTGCGCAAAATCTAATATTAAAGAAGTCCCAAGGTTTTGCTCGCCTGAGGTAGAGTATCTCATGATAAGCTGTAGACCACACTATTTAACAAGAGTTTTCATCTATATTTTTCGTAGCTGTTTATTTACCACCACAAAGTGATGCCATATGCAAATAAGAAAATGCTCATCCAGAGGCGGCACTCCTAGTGGCCGGGGACTTTAATGCAGGACAACTTAAATCCGTTTGACCTAATTTCTACCAGCATGTCACATGTCAAACCAGAGGAAAAAACTCTAGACCAGCTTTTCTCAACACACACAGAGACGCTTACAAAGCTCTCCCTCGCCCTCCATTTGGCAAATCTGACCATAATTCTATCCTCCTGATTCCTGCACACAAGCAAAAACTAAAACAGGAAGTACCAGTGACTCGCTCAATACAGAAGTGGTCAGATGACGCGATGCTAAGCTACAGGACTATTTTGCTAGCACAGACTGGAATATGTTCCGGGATTCATCCAATGGCATTGAGGAGTATTCCACATCAGTCACCAGATTTATCACCGACATCGATGATGTCGTCCCCACAGTGACAGTACGTACATACCCCAACCAGAAGCCATGGATTACAGGCAACATCCGCACTGAGCTAAAGGGTAGAGCTGCTGCTTTCAAGGAGTGGGACTCTAACCCGGATGCTTATAAGAAATCCTGCTATGCCCTCTGACAAACCATCAAACAAGCAAAGCTTCAATACAGGACTAAGATCGAATCCTCCTCCTACACCGGCTCTGATGCTCGTCGGATGAGGCAGGGCTTGCAAACTATTACGGACTACAAAGGGAAGCCCAGCCGCGAGCTGCTCAGTGACACGAGCCAACCAGACGAGCTAAATGACTTCTATGCGCTCTTCGAGGCAAGCAACACTAAGGCATGCATGAGAACACCAGCTGTTCCAAACAACTGTGTGATCACGCTCTCCGTAGCCAATGTGAGTAACATTCACAAGGCCGCAGGGCCAGACGGATTACCAGGACATGTACTCAGAGCATGCGCTGACCAACTGGCAAGTGTCTTCACTGACATTTTCAAACTGTCCCTGACGGAGTCTGTATTACCTACATGTTTCAAGCAGACCACCATAGTCCCTGTGTCCAAGAACATTAAGGTAACCTGCCTAATTGACTCCCGACCCATAGCACTCACGTTCGTAGTCATGAAGTGCTTTGAAAGGCTGGTAATGGCTCACATCAACACCATCATCTTAGAAACCCTAGACCCACTCCAATTCACATACCGCCCCAACAGATCCACAGATGACGCCAGCTCTATTGCACTCCACACTGCCCTTTCCCAACTGGACAAAAGGAACACCTATGTGAGAATGCTGTTCATTGACTACAGCTCAGCGTTCAACACCATAGCACTCTCAAAGCTCATCACTAAGCTAAGGACCCTGGGACTAAACACCTCCCTCTGCAACTGGATCCTGGACTTCTTGTCGGGCCGCACCCAGGTGGTAAGGGTAGGCAACATCACATCTGCCACACTGATCCTCAACACGGGGGCCCCTCAGGGGTGCATGCTTTGTGCCCTCCTGTACTCTCTGTTCACCCACGACTTCCCCAGGAGACTGAAAAGATTTGGCATGGGTCCTCAGATCCTCAAAAAGTTATACACCTGAACCATCGAGAGCATCCTAACTGGTTGTATCACCCCCTGGAATGGCAACTGCTCTGCATCCGACCGCTACTACTAGGGTAGTGAGTACGGCCCAGTACATCACTGAGGCCAAAGCTTACAGACATCCAGGACCTCTATACCAGACGGTGTCAGAGGAAGGACCTAAAAATGGCCAAAGACTCCAGCCACCCAAGTCATAGACTGTTCTCTCTGCTACCGCACGGCAAGTTGTACCGGAGCGTCAAGTCTAGGTCCAAAAGGCTCCTTAACAGCTTCTACCCCCAAGCCATAAAACTACTGAACAATTAATCAAATGGCCACCGGACTATTTACATTGAACCCCCCTCTTTTGTTTTTACACTGCTGCTACTTGCTGTTTATTATCTCTGCATAGTCACTCTACCCCTACCTACATGTACATATTACCTCAATTACCTTGTTTAACCTGTACCCCCACACATTGACTAAGCACCGGTACCCCCTGTATATAGCCTCGTTATTGTTATTTTATTGTGTAACTTTTAAAAACTTTTTCTTAGCTCTTATTTTTCTTAAAACTGCATTGTTGGTTAAGGGCTTGTAAGTAAGCATTTCACGGTAAGGTCTACACCTGTTGTATTCGGCGCATGTCAGAAATACAATTCGATTTTAGATGGAGATAGAGAGGGAGGGAGATGAAAATCTAGAAATAGAGAGAGATTAGAAATAGAACAAACAGCTTGGATTTCAGGTTTCAACTCTTTAGCACATTCCAGAAAAAAATCCTCAAATACTTGTCAGGCCAAATCTCTCTCTCCTTCTTTTCCTTTCTCTCTTTTGGTTCTTATCTCTCGCTTCATCTCGAGTCTCTCCTCCTCCCTCCCTCTCACTCATTCCTTCTCTCTTCATCAGTCTCAACGGTGTTCTTTCTCTCTCTCTCTCTTTACTTCTCTCTCTGTCTTTCCTCTGACTGAAGTGACTTACAGTAACACGCTAGATTTAAGGTGCTTCAGATTGACCATTCTCAAGCAGTCCAGCCAAAACAAATGCAATTATGTTTCTCCCTTTGATTTCACAAGGAAAAACTATATCTGTTATATGTCAAGAACTAGCATTTCTTCCACGGCGTCACAGGTCATTTAAAAGCCTTGAAATTATAACAGTGTTTTTTCCCTCTTCTCCTTCCTCTCCCTTTCCAGCTCTCTGACTTCTGACCAGATCGACTTTTTCTGACAATATTAGAGGAAATATTAGGCCTCGTTCTCTTACTTTGATAGACTGGTGTAATACATGAGAAGAATTTGCAGTGGTCTACTCTACATGACTACTTAGTGAAAATGTCCCAATGGATTTCGATCATTTCCTGGTTAGAAAAAGTGAAGGCACATAAGCTTGCTTCCCCTATTTTGATAGTGGGCGAGCAGGCACTTGGTTTGCTCTATTGCTCAGGTGTCAATTGTTTAAGCTAATGTAAGTAGCTAGCTAGTGCTGTAGACTCCAGCATATTCCATGTATCTCCATCTATTCTCTCTGATTAATACCAGTGCTAGAGACAGGATTGAGACTGATTCAAATATGCTCCATTCGTTCATTTTCTATAATTACATCCCAATTAAATTGAAATATTAGCTCAATATTTGCTATCGTGTCAGACAGTCAGGGAAGGCCTATTGATAGGTTGCCAATGACAACAAGCCATACAGCAGACAACAAAAAGACAACAAAAACAATACTAGGGTATCATAGTGATAAAAAAAAAAAAGATATCTTTGTCTTATAGTTTCTTTAATCTGACTTTTCTGTTGTTTCCATTGCAACAGGCACACTCAATCAAGCAGATACAGTACATATTTTTTATGATTTTAAGTAGTATTTGGACCCAGGTCTGGTCTGCAGAGCTCTCTCTGAGCAGCGAGGCTGTGAAGCGGCTGTGGGTTCCAGTTCAGTATGTTTCAGAGCAGGGCAGCCAGTGTCCAGATGCTATTCAATTCCCCCAATGTCCCATAAAAAACATGTTTGTGTGAGGCCTCCTGCAGCCTCGGAGCAGAGCGGAGGGTGTGGTCGCACGCGTCGTCTACCCAGAATCCCCCCTGAGACCCCGACCCGGCCAGAGTACAATAGAGTAGAGTACATCCAATCGGAGCAGGCACACTTCCAACCTCCTTTGCCTAAAACATCTAAAACTCTGATTTTTTTAAACAAAAATGGTGCCAAAGAAACTATAAATTGTCAATAAATCATAGTGGAACCTTTAATTATTTGTATTTTCTTTTGGGGCTTTTTTCTCCTGCTTTGCTAAGGAACCTGAAAGTCATGCAGTCTACTTTGCTGCAACCTTTCTGTTACACTGAAGTGATGGTTTCTGGTGTTGTGCTACAAGTCCAAAAACACTTGACATCACGGTGGGTAATAGAGGAGGTTGAACACAGTGAAAAAACGTGAAACAAAACAAGCAAAAACAAGCAACAACGAACTGACAAATGAGAGAGGGAATAGAGTACACCTGCTTAGAGAGGATGGGTTTGTTTTATCACAACCAGCTGCTGCTGTTGTTAGCAACACACAACAATAAACACACCACACTGGCCCCTGGTGCACAAACCAAAGGCTGCGCTAGATTAGTAGACAAAAAAAACACACACACACTCACGCACACACAGTCAATGAGCTCAGCCTAATCCCCCTTCGGGTCCTGACAGCCAGGCGAAAGAGAAGCGAGAAACACATCTCAGATGGGACGGACACAATCACAGACACCCCACTGATGCCAGAGGTCAACTGACCAATAGAGAGCTGGACAGCCCAATGATCACCCAATTATGTGACCCTGGTGACTGGAGAAGGCCAATCAGTGAGCTATGACTCAGGAGTTACAGTATTAGCTTCTGTCCCAAATGGCACACTATTCTCTACATAGTGCACTACTTTCAACCAAAGCCCTTTGGACCCTGGTCAAAAGTAGTGCACTACATATGGAAAAGGGTGCTATTTGGGAGGCATACATAGAGATGAGTAACTCTGACTGTTCCCATCTCAAAGAGAGAAGAAACCGTTCAGACCACAACCAATCTTTCAGCACAACTTACTGGATAGGAAACATTATGGGACAACCTAACTCTCGGTTAATGTACAATAAGGTGAATGTGCAGACAATAGGAGTTCTTGCACAGATAACAATTTACCAAATACTTTGTCCAGTCATGATTGTTGCAGCCGAGCTGGAGAAATACATCTTCCTCTACCCATACATTAAAAAAACTATATGGACCCAACCTTTCTTCTTAAACAACAAACACACTACGGAGAGGAAAGAGTGTAAGGCAGACAAACTGTACAGACAAACTGTACAGACATACTGTATAGACTGTCACTAGTAACACGGTGGAGGGCTTGCCTTTTCCCTATTCTTTTCCTGGTGGTTTTAAATGCTCTGTTCTTTTTTTTATAATGTCAAGGGCAGTCTGTGAATGAAGTTAGGGATGTCTTGGCACTCCTCTGGCCCTCCCTCCTTCCTTCCTTCTCTCCCTGCCTTTCTCTGGGGCAACGATCCACTCCGAGGCTGGGGATCCATGGGCCCTTACTGGCACTGGGCTGGCTTGCCAGGGCCACACTGAGACAGTTACACTCCGACATAGAGAAAAATTATGGAAAATTAGACATCACTGCCTACTTTGTTTACAATGCCTTGGCTTTAAGTTCATAACTTTAACATTGTAAAAAGGAAGTTCAACGGCAGAGTCATGTCTTAAGTGTAGAACTAATAATGACTCAATAATCCATGCTTTCTGGGAATGCTATGAAGTCCGGAAGTTGTGGGCGGAGCTAGAAAGTTGGCAGTCAGAAGTATTACAATGTAAACGTACTTTTAATCCGTCTGTCTGCATATTTCAAGATATGGCATATGGGGGTGTAATGGGATACCCGATGGGTTGGACGATTCTCTTATCACTCATCTTGAAAAAACATACACTAAAAACTTGGAAATCAAGTTTCATTAACACAATGGAAAATATTGAAAGTGCGTGGGCTACGGAGAGAAACAAAATGGTGCAGTTTCAGGCCATATGGCAGAAAGGGATGCAGGAGCTGGAGATGGGGGTGACTGCTTGTGGGTCTGGGTAAGTTTGATGTAGTAGAGGTTTCTATAATGTTGTCCTTTGTATGTGGATGTTTTGTATTGTTTATAAAAGATACAATTAAATCTTTAAAAAATTGTAAATTATTAAAGAAGTTCACAAAACCAGTGAGTAAGGCCAAAAGAGGTATTCAAAAAATATGGCATCCTATTGTTTTATATTTTGCATAAACTTTTATACTCCAGTGAGGTACAGTACATTAATCCAAACTAGCAGGCGATATTACAGATTATTAGCATTCAAACCAGACCAGACCGTTTCACCTTTTAAGGGATCCATCCCAAATAGCACCCTATTCCCTACATAGTGCACTACTTTTGACCAGAGCCCTGTGGGCCCTGATCAAAAGTACACACTAAATTACACACTAGGGTTCTTTGGGAAGGGTGATGGTTCTATGTGGAACCACACTGACCCGAAGCCCTTTAATGGCTCTTTGCAGTTCAGAAAAGGGTTCTTTCCTCTTTTAGTGATAATTCAAATGTAGAGGCGGCGGCTCAATATAATATTTTGGGGCGTGGTTTTCTCACAGCTCTTTTTGTGTAACAGTGAGTGAGTGTGTCATTCCAGTTGATCTAATCTGTTGGGATCTGCTATTATAGGACTATGGCCAGTGATGATGTTTTGTGAAAAACTTCTGTATGGCCTTTGGTCAATTGAGAACGGTTGACTAAGTCAATAGTTCTCAATTCTTGCCTCATGGAGCCATAGCTGTTGCAGCGCTAGCACACCTGATTCAACTTGTTAATAAACACAATAATAAAACCAATGGAATTTTTACAATATAATATGGCTATTCAAATCAAAATTTAAAAAACTGTTTGGTTCTACAAAGCACCAAAAAGGGTGGTAAACATAGCGGAACCATTGTTTGGTGCTAAATACAACCTTTTTTAATGGTTCTTTATAGCATACAGGTTCATTTAGGTCCCGTGTGGCTCAGTTGGTAGAGCATGCAACGCCAGGGTTGTGGGTTCATTCCCCACGGGGGGACCAGGATGAATATGTATGAACTTTCCAATTTGTAAGTCGCTCTGGATAAGAGCGTCTGCTAAATGACTTAAATGTAAATGTAAATTTAGAACCTTATGAGGATGATTTTTATAGAACCTTAAAAAAAAGGTTCCATATAGCACCAAAAAGGGTTACATTATGGTTAACCATTTGTTTTTAGTGTGTAGTGCACTATATAGGGAATAAGCTGCTGCGTGGGATTCACTCTATGTTTCAGAATTTCAGCCCAAAAATCTATCACGGCTGCAGCATGTCGCTGAGTTGAATAATCCTCTGGTAAGTCGTAACTTTATGGCCACAGAGGAGCCATTGTACTGGGAGGAATGGTATGTGTCGCAAATGGCACCCTATTTTCTATGTTATGAACTACTTTTGACCAGAGCCCATAGGACTTTGGTCAAAAGTAGTGCACTATATAGGGAATAGGGTTCCATTTGGGGCATAGGCCTGGATTCAGGTCAGAAGTCACTGTAAACAATTCCTGCTAGTTTGTAAATGTTACATTATTGTCCTCTTTCTGGTAAGAACCACAGATCTTGCTGTAGGTAGGTGCATGCAATAACAGGTACCTATTAATAACCTAGTAGTAGTAATAACATCCAGGCTATCTGAGTTTAGATATAATAGACATTAACAATCCCAGATCCAGCTAGATACATCAACTATAATATCAGAAATATGCTCCCTGTAGAACTGTTTTAAAACGGCTTGGTCTGTCCTTTTTCCACGACGTCTACGAAGCAGATGACACGGACCACGACATTCTCAGACCACGATGCATCATTCAGTGATGGGGGGAAAAGATAAAAACATTCCCAAAATGGGAATCACACTTTTTCTTTGGAGATGAAGAAATACTAAGTGATTGGTGTGTTTAAACATGGCTGTGTCTCAGAGAGTGTTTACCAGTGGCTTAAACACTAGCTAATCAGAGTCACATCGCCAGCCAAATGAGAGGGTTAGAGAGAAGCGCCTTTCAATCAGAAAGTAAACACATTGTTAACTAAAGTGCTCCTTTTGTGTGTGTGTGTGTGTGTGCTGCCAGGCAATGTGAACTAAAAGAGAAACGTCAACCATCATCATCAGAACCTTGGAAGATCAGAACCTCGGCAGGGATGAGCGTGACAGAGATTCATACGTCTGCCTGCCGCAGATGGTTGGCACGGAAACGGTCATCACGACAGCGAGCTCCGCTCTTCCTG